>NC_048898.1:8088788-8257891 GCF_011077185.1 Oxyura jamaicensis
TCTAATGTTAACTTAAGAACACAACCTCTCAGAAATCTTGCACTTCAAATTTCACCGAAGTCACACACTGAGGTGACTTTGAAGACCCAATGGAGTCTTTGAAAAGACTGGCTAAATTTTGCTCACTTAGATACTGAATTCCTTTTTGAAGATAACAGGTTAGGTATATTTATATTCTATAAAAAAGCCTCACCTTTTTAGAGACAATTTTGAATGCTTTTTTAATAAATGTACTCCCGAAAGAGCCAGATTAAAGAGCACGAACTAAAATTTGTTGGGACTAGGCAGCATTTGGCGGTTGTGGGTTTTTTTTGTTTGTTTGCTTTGGTTCTCCCCTTCCCACATGAGCAGAAAAAATCACCTAAAACACTTGAGCAGTTTAAGTTTTGTGCTTGTTCAGAATGCCTGCATGGGGTTGACTAGACCATGCAGGTATGAAGGTGGAAAACAGCTTGTCAGGCCATTTACCCTTTGTAAATCAACCTATTTTCAGCACAGATGATTGCTCACTACTCTGAAAACAAGTGGCCATTCCGCAGCCAGGGGTAACGCATTTCAGTGCATACCACCAGTCTCATACACTGTGCCTCCTCAGCTCTGTTCAGAAATAGCTAAGCTCCAACTTGAGCTTGCACGGGAAGTTCAGTACAGTTTTAGAAAGTTTGTGCAGACTTTTAGAGAGTATAATTATTTGTAGGTTCAAACAGCAGATGATAACCGTATCATTAAAGAGAGAGATGCAAACTTTCTAGCACAAACACAACACAAAACAGTGGAAAAAAATGTACATTCCTCATTTCCTCTTTTAAAAGAAGTGTACTTCATCTTGACAGCAAGGTATCTGAAGGTCCCAGACTCATGTATCACAGCAGAAGCTCTGAACCTGAAGGACTAACTACAGGGTCAAGAGACCTATGATTTTCATGAATTTGCAGTTTTAATAATGATTCACAGTCTCTTGGCACTAAGTTGACGATCGTAATGCAAGGCTGTTATTTTACATAGGTAAGGTAACATTTTTTAAAAAAAAATCTCCATCAAACTGGAAAGATATCCACATCAAAGGTTACCTACCCATTATACACCTTTTTATCTGTTCACATACATGCCATCCCTTCTCTGCAAATTCCTTAAGAATGCTGCCTGGTTTTAAAGGAAAGAAGATGACACTAGTTTTGCCTCAGCCTCAAACATAATCACTTTCAAACCAGTCCTTCTTTGCCAGCAGCACTCCCATTTTAAATTAGAAAATAAATACATGAATAACGTAAAACCCTCACAGATCTGAGGGCCTTCTAGTCAGTCACAGTACATTTTACATGCATAAACTGTGCCACAGGCTGTGCGAGCACTAAAAACCAGAAAGATCATCTTAACCAACTCAAACCAGAAGACTCTTCCTGAGCACGTCTGCCAGGAAGAAAGAATATTTGACTTTCTTTACACTGCATGAGGCTTCCATGTACAGGTCAAGTGGAGAGTCCTAAGAGGAAAGAAGCCCTTGGGGTGCAGCAATGGAAGGGATAACTCTCCCTTTACACAACCTTAATGACTTTTTGCAATGCTTTGCAAACAGGTAGGCAATGACAGCAGTCTGCTAGCACTGTGTACATGTACAGCACATACCAATGAGAAGGAGGTACAGATAAGCTCGTATTTTGTTCACAGATTTTTCTTCCTAGTAGGTGTCCCAATATTCACTATTTGAGTCAAAACCCTTGATATTTTGCATCCACACTTTCTCAAAGCTTGCAGAGATGCATTGGAGCCCACATGGTTGCTGCCAGTCTTCATCAGCTGGCTAATCTCTGGCAGCAAGAATTATATATATATATATATATCTCACAGTAATTTGGCTTGAGCAGATTTGACTGAAAAACATACTTTTCTTGAATGCTTGCATGCAGTTATTCAGGAGAATATAGCCAAGTTATTAATTTAAGAATGCACATACAACTCTTGGAAGCAATTTCCATTTCATCTAACTAACACAAGGTTGCCTACTGTTTGCAAAGTTATAGACAAATGTGTTTGCTTTTTTTTTTTTTTTTTCGAGAATGAACTTTTCTATTTTGTCTAGAACAACAGGTTATCTTCCAATTCCAGGGGAAACAGCATTCATAGCAGATTATTCCTTGATTCTGTTACTGAAAATGAGTAATTTTTAGCATGTTAACAATTTTAACTTTCCTCCCATTGTTTCTGAGGCAAAGTTTAGAAAAAACACAGATTTGTGTTCAAATTTCCATGTTCCTTAGCTTCTGTATAAATGCAGAGGAAGAAAAATATGAAACTAATAGTTTCTCATTTTAAAAACTGAGCACATTTTACTTGTGATATAGCATCTTTAGCACTGATTTCTATTACCCCATCCACACACTTATGAAAGGACTCAAAAGGGAAACTTCCCTTATGGCTAATAAAAGCAGCCTACACCTCGCTTACAAAACAATAGAGTACATTATACAGTACAGTGTTCTCAAAGCCAGAGGAAAAAACATTCATAATCATTGATCATGTTGGGTAGCGTGATCATGATTTAAACAAGGCTAAGCACAGACAAGACTGGTAACTCCAAAATGGAGAACCTTAAAGTAATTCCAAATTTCCTCAGCCATCGTCCAATTTTGAGCTTTATAGTTAGCCTATTTTCTCAGCAGTTACTCCTTTTCAACCAAAGAGCTTTAGTTGCTTATTTAACGTTATCAGTAATGATTCTGGAAAATACTGGTAAAGGAAACTTTCCTAGCTTCCTAGGAAAACCAGGAAGTATGATAAATAGAGAAGTATCTAGAGAATATTTAAAAACATGATGAATTCTGAAAACAGGTAACAGTTACAGTGAAATTCAGTAGTATGAAAAATAAAGTCATGCACTCGGAGAAGAGAAAAAAAAAATCTTTGCTATTATTTGAGACTTCATCAGTTTGAAAAACATCAGGGGCTTATTAGAGGTATACTGTCTGTGATCTACTGTTTTGTGCTCCCAAAATTAGCCTGTAAGATGTATCAGATGAAATGTCAATTGAGTAAGGAAGTATTAGCAACACCAGACAGACTCTTGTATAATTAGTGGGATGAGAGTAGAATTTAAGATTGTATAGTTTACTTAGCAGCAAAACTGTAAAAAAATACACTTCCTGTATTTCAAGTACTATTTTAAGTACCTCAGGAGGATAAACACCAAAGAATCCTCATTTCTAAACTTCACATGACAATGCTGGCACAAAGACAAATGGGTACAAATAGGAGCACAGACACATTCTGGCTGAGAATACAAAGGTTTCTGAGTATTATGGTGAGCTTCTGAATTCACTTCAAGAACAGCAGTGACAGGACAAAATACAGCCAGCTCAATTTCAATAGTGCATGATCATATATAAAAGCACTTATGGAATATGCATTTATGTATTATGGTGGCCTCTGTTCTCAAGGGACATGAGCAAGTAAGCCAGGAGCTCACTTCTCATTTTACAGCTCTAAGGCAGTACAGAAACGAACCAGCAGCATTCTGAGTTTTATGACAAAGACACAAAATATACACTTTATCCATTACATGCTACACCAGAGCTAGAAGAGTTAATTTTGAGCTCATGTTCTTATTAGGAACTCAGACATTAGAGATTTAATATCTCACATGTTCCAAATTGTGTCTCCTGGCACTTGGCAAGCAGCTTGTCAGCTTCAGTGCAATTTGTTTTTCCAAACCCAAATTGTTTTTAAAAGATTAAGGTGTTCTAAATTTTTAAAGCAGTAATCCTTTACCGTTCTGATAAGGATTGTTTGCCATAATCTTTATTATTTACTAAAGCTTGACTGTCAGAGAAAAGGAAGTATTTTTTTCAAAGTCTATTTAGGTAGCTGAGTTGGTATTTTCGGACTTTAGGGCTGAGAACAACTCATTACTTCAGCTCTGAAGAACTTGGGGAAAAAACAAAACAAAACAACAACAACAACAAAATAAAAAACAACGCTTTTTTCATGCAAACCATACGGTCCAGGAATTAATAATGTAACATGGGATCAATACTAGCTCCAGTCAAGTCAAGGGGGACAAGATTTCATTCTCAAGAGTCTTCTTTCTGTTCCTGAAATACTTCTTCAAATCCTCCAAAACTGATAGATTTAGAAGGTTATCTTAAGAGCTAGTTACTGCATATGACTGAGTAAAGTAACTGTCCTGGTTTCAGTTCGGACAGTTATTTTTCCTCCTAGTAGCTGGTAGGGTGCTGTGTTTTGGATTAGGATGAGAAGAGTGCTCATAACACGCTGATGTTTTAATTGCTGCAGAGCAATGCTTACACTAGGCCAAGGGCTTTTCAGCTCCTCGCTCTGTCCTGCCAGCGGGCAGGCTGGGGGTGCAGCAGGAGCTGGGAGGGGACAGACCCCGGACAGCTGACCCAAACTGGCCAAAGGGGTATTCCATACCATCTGACGTCATGCTAAACAATATATAGGGGTGGCTAGCCGGGGTGGGGGGGCCGGCTGCTCGGGGTTGGGCTGGGCATCGGTCAGCGGGTGGTGAGCAATTGCATTGTGCATCACTTGTTTCGTACACATTATTATTAGCAGTACTATTATTATTATTTTCCTGTCTTAATAAATTGTCTTTATCTCAACCCACAGGCTTCACTTTCCCGTTTCTCTCCCCCATCCCAGAGAGGGAGGGGGAAGGGTGAGCAAATGGCTGTGTGGTGTTCAGCTGCCGGCCGGGTTAAACCACAACAGTAACTCAGTTACCAGGTCATCACAAAATATATATATTACAAATATATACCAAATATAAGCAAAGAAATCTAAGTCTCTACTTTCTTGATGAAAATAGGTATGACAATCAGAATTCTGTGGAGGAAAATATGTATATATATATATATATATATATATATATATATATATATATTATTCTACTGTGTGGTTTTCAAAAGAGGCTAGTACCAGTTCCAAACTGGTGAACTCCAAGATGATATAAAATGAGTTTGCAACAGAACAGCCAAAATAAATAAATAAGAAGATGATAATAGTGTAGTAGTTATATCCTTTTTCAAGTTAGAAATGACAGCAGAGAAATCAAGTGCAAAAGTGTCTCAGCACACAACAGACCAAAGGGCTTAAGTCACACGTCTTTGGTCATGGTCTTCTGTAGTAATCCTGGTTATAAAATCTGAATTCTTTCTTGCCTTCAGTAGCATCAAAAGGGTTCATCACAGCAAAGGATGTGCTGAACCTGCTCTTTTCTGCTCCAGAAGAAGAAAACAATGCACATTTGGAAATATTCTGTTAATAATCCTTAGGCCTTCAACACAAAATGATTCTTAAAATTGCCATATTTGATATCACCATTTGAAGAGTACGTTGAAGATATGTACTCTTGGCCGTGAACATAAATCCTTTCCTTTTATGGCTTCTCTTTTACAGCATTCAAAATGAAAACAAAACCTTAACTTACAAGTGTATCACTGTAAGTTTGCTCTTGCAAATTATATCCTATTGTCTCATGCCTGCAGCTACTAGTAAGCCTGGGGTTTGATTGTTTTCAGCTGAATACCAGAAGGCAGCAGAAGTATTTTTTCCTTTATGAATCTGAAGCTCACAGGCAAAATTGTCTAGCTAGAATCCAGAACTACCCTGTCCCTCCCTTGTGATGCAGATACATGCATATATGCACTCATTTTACTGATGTCCCCTGCCTTTACGTATACATACACAGCTGGCTGGGCAGGGGAGGAGCACACAAACAGGAAAAGGAAACTGCAGGGTAAGAAAGAGGCAGCCATATTCTGACAGAGAAGACAAGGAGTGACAGACAGCAAAATGTCCAGCTCTGAGTGTATTTTAAACAGAACTGTGTTGTTACCATAATGGACAGAGACTCTGAAAAATAGACTTATGGATTTGTCATAAACTTATTGGAAAACTGCTGGCAAATGTTCTCAGATTTGACATGCAGTAACAACTACCTCTATATTATAGGGGTGTGCTTATATATGTACATAGATACAAACAGGTATATACATGCATAAGATTATGTAAATTTGAAATAGAGAAATAGTACATTCAAAGCAAATGAAAGGTGGAACATAACATACTGACACAGGCAAAATGTTCCAAGTGTTTATAGACATAAAATAAATGTGAGTACATAGGGAGGCAGATGTGTGGCTCCCCCTAGACCCCTCAGGGTTTTAACCCTGGCAGCTGCTGGTCATTGCCTCTAAGGAGGCCTCTCCCAGGTTACAAATGGTGATGGCACAGCAGCTGTGGCACTGGGCTCAATGGAGGATCTGGGCCTGGCCATGCTCCCCCAGCAGCCCTGTGGGGCTGTGGCCCGGCTATCTTTGTGCCATAAACCCCAGTAATTTCGCCTCATATGTTGTTGGAAATACCTGCGAGGAGTGGTCTCATTTGGGCTGTTGGAAATACCTGTGGGGAGGGCACGGCAGGAGGGCTGGGGCAGGCCCGGGGAGTGGAGGCCTCGGCCTGTGTGCAGTGGTGGCCTGCAGGGCTGCGGCCTAGCCATGCGCTGGCAACTGCTGACACCGAGGGTGACTCTGGGTCTGAGGACCTTCCTTTTGAAGGAATTCTTCACAGGAAACAAACAAAAATGGTAAAAAAGAAAAAAAAAAAAAAAGGAAAAAAGAAAAGAAAAAATCTGTCCCTTGAAAATCTGTGGCCAAGTCCCTGCTTAAGCCCCATTTCTCACAGGAGACAGGGTCATACAACCACCGATGCGGAGTACACACAAAATAAGGGAGTGAAGCGAAGAGGAGGACCTGCCCCAGTCAGCATTTGTGGCGCTGACCCAAGCAGCTGATGGCTGGCGTGGCCACGCTGAGTGCCATGTCACCCAGACAGCCTGCTGCTCCATGACACAGCGCCACGGGCTGCAGACACAGCACCTGCACCGCTCCTCCAGCCCATACCAAGAAGCAGCAGGTGTCTTATAAGAGCAGCTTACTTCATGCTGCTCTGTGACACTGCCAGTTTTCCCTCCAGCTCTCACCCAAACACGTACGCAGCAGTTAAAATCCTTCAGCACGTCCGTCCGCTGAAGCAGTCACTAAATGGAAACAGGCGCCAACAAGAGCGATGCTCAGTCAGCTACCTCTGACTTAGCTGATGGAAGCTTGTATCAGGGAAGCTTTGAAATGCCTTTGGCTCTGCTGCTGAGCAGATGACAAGACAAAAGACTCTAAAAGTTTACTAAGACGTTTTTCAGAAGCAAAATACCAAACTGAAAAGCACTTTCCACACGAGCTGACACTGAGCACAAAAGCAGCAGTCAGAATTAGATGCATTCAGCTAATTGCATCTATCCTGTTTCTAAGCAAACAGCAAACTGACAATATTCTCCTGTAGGCCCGCTCTTCCTTACACAGCAGAAAGAACAGTCTGTGGGAATCACAGCCCAGTGTGGGATATGTGGGATCTCAAACAAGATTTCGCCTGAGGAAAACAAGACTGGCACAGATAGGCAGGCCACTGTTGTAACTATTCAAGGACGTGTGTGATCTAGGACACCAGATCTGTGTTAAAAGCTATGCTAACAATAAAAAAGTTTGCATTTATTTTGGACAGTGATTTTTAAGATGGACTCTAAGTTGTTGTGTGTGTGTGTTGCTTTTTTTTGGGGGGGGGGGAGGGGGCGAGGGGTCAAAATAGACATTTACTTGGTAAATAATAAAAATCATTGGGCCACACAGTTTGATTCTCTTCTGCCTGTATATCATGTAATCACTCCCTTCTGTGGCTTTAAGAATAAGAGGGCAGTCCTTTGAAGAGGTTTGAATATGTACATAGTTATCTGTCTGCTTCTGGGAGAACAATAACTTTCCCACCGAGGGCAACACTTCTGGGACAAGTGGCAAGAAGCCATTTCTCCCGCTAGATTTACTCTTGCCTTTGAAAGCACATTTCACCACTTCAGTTAACTGTGTCAAATGAGATACCACATGACTGAGCTCTGTGCAAATTGCCTCTCACAGCAGTCTACGTACCATGCTCAAGCATCACCTTCCCTAACCTCCAGTTGTTCTCTGTTTCTTTTCATTAAGTCTATACAGCTCTTCTCTCTAAAATCTGTCTTGGCTGACTATCAGCTGACTTCTTCCTGCCCCTCAACAAGCACAAGACATTACTTAGATACTCGTGCTGCACAACTGAAACAGAAAAACTATCAGTCAAGTGAAAAGACCTGTGCTGTAGTTTTGCTTTCCCTTAGCTACTCCAAGCTCTGTATTTCAGAGGAATATATACTTCCCAAATTAATTACAACTATGCGACCAGTCTTTATTCTCAAATCCTCACCAGCTTCTTCCTCCAGTCTAAACCTGGAGACAGATGGAAGCGTTTGCCCCTAGCTGTAGATGAACTTGACAAACAGAAAACTTTTCCTCTCTCCATATACCATATAACACTTTTTTTCCTCCTGACTCCCCAGACACATTGAAAAGTCTAAAGCAGCTGCACAAAAACTTACATCATTGATTTTCCTTCTCTTTTTACAATGAAAGACAGAGCTGGTATTTTGAGCCACATGTTTCTGTTGTTTTCTGTGTTGGCTTACTAAGGTATATTAAAAAAGACTAATTTCCAACCCAAGCTTTTTTCCTCAGTTTCAGTTACTCCAAACCTGTTTTATCTTTATAGTCAAGCCTTCTTGCTCAGAGAGCTCTGCCTCTATGCTGGGGGATGGAGGCACAGGACTCACCAGCTCTCACCTTCCATATTGTCAAGGGTTGTGATGTTATGCCACCTGAAATTGTGCTGTGAGAAATGAACATGAAAAATAAGTCTTCACCAGCTTCCGAAAGCCAAGACAATCAGCCTGCAAAAGTGATTTTCTACCCCATCTGTCCATCTAGTTATAATAGGGAGAGGACGTTTTTTCTTGGCATCAGTAAACAGGATTGAATAGCCTTTGCAATCCTTGATTTTCATTTAGCATAACTGCTGATACATAGTCTTATTTAAGTAAAAGTTATGCATATGTGCATACGTACCCTCCAAATAACCTCTAACACAAGGTACAGCTAGCGTATAAGCCAAGTGTTATAAAGTCATTAGAAAAAATGAAAAAAAAAAAAAAAAAAAAAAGGCAAACCAAACTATCTGGCATTCTTACACTGTTCTCATTTGAAATTCCAGTACTACAACCCATGATGGATTAAAAGCAACTAAAAAAGCATAACCCCAGGATGGATTTTAAAAAGTTTTATTAATGCAACTAAAAAACAACTAGGATGTCATACAGTTTTGTCAGGCTTCACAAAGGCCTGAATCTCTCTCAATGACTAGTAACCATAATTTACACAACTTGAACTTTCATTTAATAACTGATGATTAATTGCTCAATATACTGACTGATTCTCAAGTCCTGCTCTGAGTTACATGCCCATGTAGCTTGGGAAACTGCTATATAAACTAGGCTTTGTTATTCCATCCTGTTGCCATGAAAGTCTCAAAACCTGTCTCAGATGAATAATTGTGGTAATAACTTAAAAAAAACTGAGATGTCTTCTTTTTATCATTGTTTGAACTTGGGGAAAGAAAAAAAAAAAAAAAGAGCCTTCTGATACAAAAATCAAAGTTCCATGTTTTAAGTAAAGTGACAAAGACAGGGTTCAAATTTTCAGCACCATACTTTTAATATAAGTAGGAATTAAAATGTTTGAGTAATCAGTCTCATAAAAATCATTCTTTGGAATTCACATATGTGTTTGTGTAATTACTTAGGTAAAGAATTCTGTCAGCCTGTGATACATGACATGTATCATACATAGTAGGGATAAATTTGAACGAATGATAAATTACTGATTAATCTTCACAACAGGATTTTCACCTTGAGTAATCTCATGACAAGCATGGTTACAAGGAGAAATTAGGAACAACAAATCAACACACCTTCCATGTCAGGGTATCAAAAGCTGATACCATGTTGGTGTTTTCAGAGCAGAGCAAGCCCTGTCAGCTTTTTCCCTGCCTGATGGTGTCTTGCCAGCACCGAAGGGCTTCCAGAAGCCCACGTTGTAGGCATACACCTTCCCTTTCTCTTCCAGCCAGATCTGTGACTCTGAATCTCTGTGGGCCACATACACATCCAAGCAGAGGAAGCAGAATCGGTACCAATTTTGCCCTCTTTGGTGAAAAAAAAAAAAAAAAAAAAAAAAAAAGGAAAACAAACAAACTGAAATTTACTCTCTGTGCTAAACAAGAGACCTCTGCAATGTTTCAGAGCAAACACTGGAGAAGTATCCAGCACAATTCACAGATCTCTGGGGGCTGGCTAATTTTTTTTGCAGCTGCAGCACTTCCTGTGCAGCTTCTCTCACCATGTAGTTTCCAATTTGCTCCTCAAAGGGTAGTTTTACAGCCCTCTGCAACACCTGAATTAAGGATGCTTTTGAGTGCTTTTTATGCTACTTCCTTCTTTCTACTCAGTATAAAGAGAGGTGGATATTGGCTAAATGACTCCCTTCAGCTGCCTTCAGGGTTTACTGGTTTAGTCAGAAATCCACTGAAATTAGAACTCTTTTCTGTTGTTTTCAATAAGCACCAGGCCAGGCCTAGAAGAAAGAATATGAAATAAACACGAGTTATCAGTTCTCATTAAAATGTTTCAATTAGGTCTTAGGATTCCTTTCCTCTGGGAGAAACATACTACAACAGTTTTAATGAATATATTGGCAGAAGAAATAATAATTTACAAGAGAGGACAAATTAATATTTAAATAATCAACTCTCCATTCTTTGGAGTCTTCTCTTCATAATGGAGCTCTATATGTGTAATGTACCACTGCTGAATGGATGACTTGGAATAATCACAAGTGACCTGCTGCAACAGCAAAGTAACACAGACAGCTGAATCTTTACTATCATGTCACAGTCTCCCATAGGGTCTAGAGTCCATTGTTCTGCACTGTAAAATATTATTCGTGTTGATAATAATTTTTTACCTTGTCTAACTTAAAAGTTCACATTTGTAGGGTTTTTTGATTAATGAAATGGCTCTGACAGCCAGCAGCTTCTTTCCAATATTAGAGAGCAAGCGGGTGGGTGCCAATTTACCATTATTCAGACCAGTAATCTCCTGTGTCTCTGACTGCTATTATTCCTTTGCCTGTGACCCAACCACTTAATGAAGTGAAATTAATTTACAGTAATAGGAAATTCTCGGAACTACATGAAAGCACAAGCTTTAATATGGGAAGAACAAATGGCCTTTTCATGCAAGGCTGACCGCAAGCATTGTAAAGAAATTCGAAAGGACTTTATACCTTTTTAAGTAGGTATGGTATTAGCTGAAACAATATAATGCAGTAAATATGAAAAATCATCAAACACCTCTTTGAAGCAGAAAACACCAACACAATTTTCTCCTTTTATCACACAGCAGAATTTTCTCATTTGCATATAAATGTATGACACATGTATTTTCTAAAGATAAAACCAAGATCTCGTCATCCTTCAGATCCCTTCTACCACTTCTATCACAATACCCATGACAAACTGCCAACAGAAAACCAGGAACAGGCAGGTTCTGACATTTATTTTGCCTATTCGTCCTTTGTAAATGAATGCATCAGCACGCATTAGAATTGAAATGAATATTGTTATCTTAAATGGCAAAATATACCTCACATTTTTTCTCCAAATATATTACCTAAAAATTCTGTAAAAGGTTGAAATTTTAACTCAAATACACCATATTCTAATATTTGTTTTCATGTAGAGAAAATACCACTTCCCAAATCTCACTTTAGCATCCCTTCCCCACCTCTGCCCTCCAATGCAAACAGTGAGGAAGGAGAAAGGGAGAGGAAGGCAAGAGTCACAATAGACATGGAATGATCTTTTTCAAAATTATTTGCTTTATTTGAAGCATTGAACAAGTACAATTCTTCCTTTCTAACTAGCACTAACATTTCCTTTATTGTCCCTCATACACTCTGTATTTTCACCCTCATTTTTCAAACCGTCTTAGATCTCTTTGGGGAGAGAATGGTTATCAACGTTGCACATAACACAGTGATAATTCAGTGAGTCTGGGTGCTATATAAAGAAAAAAGCTATCTCACAGGCATCCATGTATTCACATACTCCCGTTGCACATATATGGTGGTGATATTCAAGCAACAAATTGAGAATATTCTTTGACATTTCTCATCGCCATCTCCCCAAAACAACATTAAGATAATCTGAAGATTTCTGGTGCATTGGCACAAGCTGTAGCTTTTCCTCTTCCTGTATTGCTTTCCCCTCCTCCCAGACACTGGTTGGGAGAAAAGATAAATCATTTCACCTTCAGAAAACCTCAGCTGGCAACAGAAAGATTGGGCAACACTACTACTACAAGTAGATCCTTTCCTGTCTCACCCAGAGTTTCAGGTTATCTACAGCTAAGCTCAATCCATCACTACAAAAGTCTTGCCTTTGCAAATACTGATTAATTAGAAACTAATTTGTTTTCCTTAGTTAGCAAAAACCTGGACCTACAGCTACACTGGATAGATATTTTTTCCCCAAGAGATTGTTAAAAGTTCATTGAATTATCTCATACAAACCAGGTTTGCTTCCTAGCAGCCCTGCAGATCCTTTTGCAAGGTCTGGGCTACCACCCAAGGCATTAGCAAGCTGTAACAGCTTTGAGCATTACACATGGTTTCCTCAGTACTTGCACACCTTTGCTAAGGAATGTGTACAATCTGAATCAATAGAACAATCTTTTGGCTTTGTCACATAAGATGTCTATTCAATACACATGCAAATTACATAGGACAACTGGTTTGGCAGCAAGGCAGTCATGTCCTGCTTTGGAAACACAATGCAAACTCAACCCTCTGTCACGTCCTTAAGCAAACGGACTGATTGGCAAAGAGAAAGAGAGATACAGGAAGAAAAGTCTTCAGAAGATACCAAATGATGCCTAGAGAAGGATAATTCACAGAACTCTCTTCCCCCCTGTATTCACTTGCTTGCTCAAATAAATTGAGAATCTCCTCAGTCTACTTGATATTACAAATTAATTCTTCCAAAAACTTTACTGGACTACTGTTTGGCTTCTTTTCTGGCAGTACTTGCAAATCTTTAGTAACTCAGGTACAGTATAGACATATTACCTCAGAAAAGCTAAACAATATGCCTTGGTTTGGCACTTTGTTCAAAGTAATTTTTCCTCAGGAATCCTACTCTACTAGGTAAAAATGAAGGATCTTGATCTACCAGAAAACATCAACTCAGAAAATACATATTTTCTCTGAAAAATACTTCAGTATTATGAATAAATAACAAAAGCCAACAGAATCCTAAAGGACTTAACTGACAGGTAGTTTAAACCAGTGAATTTAATTATGAACAGATCTCAAAAAGCCCAGGAAAATACGAAGTATTAATTATTATAGAATATAACAAAAATAAAGGGGTGATGTATAGAATTACATACCTTGGATCCATATGCTCATCTCAGGTAATAAAATAAAGCTATTAATCCATGACTGGTCAACCAAAAATTAAGAATACAATGAATGCTAGCTTTGATTCGTTTGCAGAATATAGGATTAGTTTTGGTTTGTATTTCTTTAACAAGGTTACTGTTACAAGATTTAGCAAGAGAAATTACTGATACAAATTCTTCAAGTAGTTCTACTTAATGAGTAATTCCACTTCGAATTATACAATGTTTGATTTTTTAATAGAGATTTTATATGTACTTGGGAGAAAAAAACAGTGAATAGATTCGTGAAAGGTTAACTCCCCTTGCCTTACCCTTATGCTAAATGTGATAACAAATGTGAAATGAGTTAAATGGCACATGATTACCAAAAAGGCTAGATTATCTAGTGGTACCTTTTAGTAATATGTGTTGTGAAATTACAAAGTATTAAGGCAAGCTCAGAGATAAGTCAAGGATACTTTATCCCCCACAACCCCTAGCACTGGCCTGCCCAACATAAGGGTCTTACTGGACTCATGCCAGCTGCAACAATCTCTTAAAGCAGCAAAGCAGCATTTGCTAAGATACTTCTCATCATTTTGCACATTCAAAAAAAAAAAAAAATTTTTTTTTGCTCACCAGAGCAATGCATGTCTGGGACACCCTGTAAGGCATGTGAAGGCTACAGTTTACAAGGACGAAACATAAATCTGCACATTCAGAAATATGCTAAGAAATACCATTTCCAAACTGAAGCTCCTTTTCAAAGCATGTTAGAGAAAATAAATAAATAATAATAATAATTAAAAAACAAAACAAAACAAAAAGACACAAACAGTAGCTTGAGGTATTTTTACTGGGTACATGTGTATTTAAGCAAAATGTATGCTGAAATTAATACATACAGTTTTAAACTCCTTGACCTTTCCAGATTTAATTTTTAACCTTAAGCAGGTGATTCAATATCCAAATATTTGATTGCCCAAAATAAAAGACATTATTAATGCTTGCTTCATAAAGCTGCTGTGTGGTAAAATTTATTAATGTTTCCAAGGCTCAGAAACTACCAAGGCAAAACCCAGAAAAGTACACAAGATACGGGCACATTTTTAGGGGTACAAAATTCTCATTTAAAATCTAAAGCTAGAAACCTTTAAAAAGACCTTGCACACACGCACACACACACACACACACACACACACACAAAGGATAAAAAAGCTTTGTCTTTGGCAACTGAACTAGTCTGGAAATCTTTATGTATAAAAGTTAAGAGTGCATGACTCGTGTTATGATTTGCCCAATAAATTCTCCATGAAATTGTACCTTGGTATAACGTGGGAACTATCCATCACTAACAGAGACTGATCACCTGGTAGCATCTGAAGGTTGTTCAGAAGGGTCATGATACACAGAAAACTGGAAAGCCATAGCAGAACAAGGTCATTTCTGAGCAGCTCTCTTGCTACAAGAAAAAGCAAGACCAGACAGAAGAAAGGAGGAACCTGAACCATGAAAACAGCTGCATGAAGCTCAACTGCTTGTGGACAGAAATCATCTGCAGGGAGTTTCAACTCCCTGCAGATGATTTCTAATGGGTAAAGGATAACACATTTAGAATTCCTGAATACCAGTGAGTCTGGACCTTGATAAAATTCACAGGCTATGACTTAGTTATACAGAGAAGCAGATGCTAACTTCAGATCCTGCATGGTGAAAGTGAGTGTCAGGGTATGAACAAGAGGCAGGTATAGATAAGGTCAGCCTCTGAAGCTTACAGGTGTGGGGATGAAAATATTGTGTTTAAACATTGCCTAAACCAAACAAAAAATCTAGAGGCAAATTAAGAATGAAAGTAATCAAATTTAATGTCTGGATTGGTGCAAAATAACTCCTACTAACAAACAAATATATACCTCAGGATTTGTTGAAAATGAGAAATGAAACTTCTCTAACTTATTTTATGGAGGATACATCTCCAGGACCTCAGAATAACCAGCTCCAGAAAGACAACTCCACCTCTTCCCATGGGCCTGGAGTGACCAGCTCTGACTTGAACGAGACAGCTGCTCTCACTTTCACAGATCACAGTATCCATCTGGGACCTGAAGCACATGCCTAATGGCTTTGTCAAAACCAGGATGTTTCTCACAATATCTCACTTTTAACAAAGCAACCAACTCAACCCATCATCTTTCCAACAGCTAGTAACAACAGGTGAAAGCAACTGCTAAGGACTAGAAGTATTGTTTCTTTGTCCCCTTCTTCCTGCTTCCACGCATCTCCTCAGCATTTACCCAACTGCTATACTTCATTCTGAAAGGACACATTACGGAGCAGACTTTCAGAATGAACACTTGTGCTGTGAAGGTTGTATTCAGAAATGGGTTTGCAGTCTTTTTTCAGTGGTATTTGGGATTCTGGATGTTCCATTAACAGCCATTCATTTAAAGCTATATGTGTGCAAAGAGATTTTCGGAAGGATGAAAGCTGAAAAATGTAATAAAGGATCTCTCGAAAATCCAGCATATTCAAAATGAACATACTCCAACACTGTGCTAAAATATTCGCATGAAAAGGTTGCTCATAAGGATTACCAAAAAAGAAAGTGTTCACAGAAAACTTAAGAACACTTGAAAAATCTTCTAGAGATGAACTGATATGTATTGAACTAGAATCTGAACAAGTTGTTCTCTGACAATCGGAATGCACAAATACCCTTAGAATTTATTCATGGCAGGAAATGAAAACAGATCTTTTGTATTCCCCTGCAAACTTGGCAGCATGTTCCCATAGCCAGTTCACACTTGACTGACTCCAGAGCCGATCCAAAGCTCAGATTCCTTCCAGCACTTGCTAATGTGCTTTAAAGAAAAAAATAATAGCCCACAATTAAGCTCATACGCAGATGTAATGTCTGAGATCTAAAAGAGTCAGGACAGACAGAATTTTTTTATATGTTATATAATGGCAGTTCATTAGGATCACTTACATCTTAATTTGGGAAAAAAAAATAAAAAATAAAAATCTGCAAACCACCCGGTTTGCATTAAAAGCATGTAGAGAACATACAGAATCCTAGATTCAGGATGCCTCAGCATTCCAGCATCAAACAAAAAAAGTAAGTAGGGCTGACAATCCCTAAAACTTACGCTTGGATTCATCATCATGAAGTGGAGAAAAATTGTGTGACTCTTCAAAAAAAGAACTCAAACTCAGTGCGGTGGTCTGTGGCTGAGCACCTTTTGAATAAGGCCTATGAGTATTTATACTTTATGAGAATTTTAATATTTGCCACCCTTCTGATTGCTACTCTGAAACAGATGCATTTTTGCAATTGCAAGACCAGGGAAAACGTAGATTGCTCAGATGTATACATGAATATGGGTATTACCTCTTCATTTGTGCATATATACCAATTTATCTGTGCACATACATATACTCTGTGTTGTAAAAGCTTTGGTGGGGAGCAACACAGAACTAATTACAGTGAATATTTTGCCTTCAAGAGAGAAGCTATGCCCCAAATTACATTCTAGTATTAAGTAATTTTTTTTTCATTATTTTCTGAATGATTTAGTTCTTTATTTGAATATCTCCAATTTTGGCGTTTACTCCATTAAACCATTGTAACAAATTTGCAAGTAAATGCAAACACTGGGGTAATATCTGGAAGTCTCTATTAATGGCAGGCATGAACAGCAACACTGATGTCTCTGTGTAAGTGTTCTATATAAAGCGCTCTGTTCAACATTTTAGAGCTCTATTACTTCCTGTTAATTGGTGTGGCAGGAGAAAACCTTCCTCATTGTTTGTTTTAAGTAGGGAAAGATAAAAATCAAAACTCAAACTGAAAAGCTGTTCCTTCAGCATAGACTTGTTCCAGGCCTTTTAGGAAGATAACAAAGGTGCTAGCGACAGAGGGATATAACAGCATCTCACTCACATTATCAGTCAAAAGGGGAAAAAAATTACTTTGATTTTGATGTGCGAAAATTAAAAGGATCAGTATTGCCCCCGTAAACAATAAAAGCTGTTGGTTTTTGTTGTTGTTACTAGAGCAGAAAGTGTTTCTCTAGTATAACATTTATAATTTTACACAGAAATCTTCCTCTAAGTGTGAGCTCTTGCTCTTCTTCAAATCTACAACTTATTTGTGTTTATCATTAACAAAAAGAATTATCCAGCCAGATTTTTTTTTGCAGAAAATCCTTCCAAGAAATTAATGCATCTCACAGAATAGAAATTTTCTTTGAATTAAAAACAAAATGAAAAAAAAAAAAAAAAAAAACACAAACAGGAGAACAGGTAAATTACATGGATATACACTATGCCTTTAATATTTTGACAAAATGTAACTTCATTTCACTCATGAAAATAGGCTTAGGGAAAGAGCATGATAGAATTCATGTGATATATGGACCTTCTCACATCTGATACTAGATCAAATTCAGTCTAGGTTCATACTGACCATTTATTACACATCTAGTATGATGGGATTTTCATTGTCTGAAATTATACGAAGTCAGATCCTGAGGATAAATATCCACAGTTTAACATATTCGTAAGTCATATACAAGGAAAAGCTGAATAGAGTCTGGGTATGAAGGCTCACTGCCAGACAAGATAGGAACTGTGGGTTATATTTTACAGGAAAAAATATGAAATCCAGTCTATAATAATCTTCGTACAGCATTTTCAGTGAACCTCCAGCACTGTATCTCAGTGCTGTGGTACTTGGGACCATTTCAGCTGGACCTAACTCACTGACTTCAATGGGCGCAACATATGTTTTAGGGGATTTAAGCAATACCTCTCCCAGTTACTCCTCTCTGTCCACTCAATGCCAAGGTAGCAAAAGGCAATGCCAAAACGGAATATGAATATCCTTCTAGTTCCACTGCCATACAGTAGCCAGAGGTCCTCTCATTAACATCAGCCTACCAGGATAACCACACTGTTGGTGGTTGTGGAGCATTTTTGAAAATTCAGTTCTTCAAGACAGGACAGAAGTTTATGCTGTTGGGTGACACAGCTTCCATACTCTTGTGCTGTCTCCGTATGAAGCAAGATTGCCAGTTTTCTGATGGACACAGAGAGTTTTGTGGGCATCCTGGAAGGGCTCTGCGTTTCTATGGTCTTATGGAAATTCTAACAGTAACAATAGAGCCAGGCAAAAATGCAAAGAGGAAAGAGATGGAGTATGTTTCCAAGTTCAAATGCAGCCAATGTGGGACACATGAAGAATAGTAATATTTTCTAATGGAGGGTATTGTTTTTTTGTTTTGTTTTTACTTTTTCTTTGTTTTCACCACATCCTTCCTAAGGCGATAAAAACAGTTACTTCAAAATGCCAATTTCTGAACATTTGCTTTAAAAAAGAAGTAATATTCAGTTGGAATGGTGGTGTAAATGCCTTTTGGTCTTAACTGCCCAGTTCTTTATTGAGCAGAAAAGAATGTCCTTTCACTTAAACAGCAAGGGGGGAACTTTTCAAAAGACTATTCAGGAAAATATCACTAATGAGTCATCATATTAAACCTCTTGTAAAACTGAGGAGATTTTTGTGAAGTGCTATTAGCTTTTTGATGCATTTCATGCAATCCTAAGATACTATGATTCCAATATCTTTTTATAAGTAATTTTCATGAAATGGTCATTACTGTCAACCTGAACATCCCGTGTCATCGGGTGACTAAGGCACAGTCCCTTACAGATATCTCTACTGCACACAACACCACTTAATGACTTTTTGTTTAGGTAATAAAGCTAAATGTGGTAATGAGCAACATTTTATTCCCAACATTTTTTTTTTCCACCATTAGAAACATTAAAGTCTTTCTTTCTCGTGCACTTCTGAGAGATTTATCTCAGATAAATTTAGGTGTATAAAATTACGCGTCTAATCCAAGCGGCAGGTCAGCGTGCCATGATGCTGTGACTAGCCCAACAATGGAGTTGTGCCAGGAGTTCAGAGCCTCCGTCAGCACTGGCGATGAAAACGTTAGGTTAGCCACAGCAACAAAGCAGTAGTGATGCCAAAGCCTGCTTTGTCTAAGCCAAATCCACCTTTCACAGTGTGTAGTCACAGAGGGACGACAGAAGGGCATGGAGGGAATGTGCTGCTCTCGGAAACAGCAGCTGACATCCCTCCCATTTTGCTTTTCTGATGGCAGTAGAAGCAATAAGCATAGTTCTCCAAAACTCGTTACATTTTGGCCCTTTTTCCACTTTTAATTGTAGGACTGCCTGGCTCTGCGTCCCAGCCCCTAGGTCACAGTATAAAACAAGGGAGCAGCGTTAACAGAAGGCAAGAAGCCCAACACCAGGGGCTTTCTAGAAGGGCTTGCAACGTAGAGGCCAAATAGTCACTTAAAAAATAGCAACACAATATGAAGACCATTTAGAAGACATATTTAGAAGACATATTTGTGTACTTCTATAGCACAGTAGAAAAATCTGTGACTCATCTTCAAATATTGAGAATTAGTTATTGTTGAAGGGAAGATACAATTAAAAAATAATAATAAAAAAGTGTCCATTCTGTGATTTCACAAAGTGGGCAGCTTTTCATTACACAATGTTTTCCTGGGTGTGAATCACACTATCAAGAAACAACTGCGGTATGAGTCATACAATGGAGATCTCAGTGTAACTCATTTTTTGTGACTGTCTGCAATATAAAACATACCATAAGAAATACAGTCCCACCTGCCTGAACCATGCAGAAGTGCCAGCCATGCCCTTGACCCAGCAAAGCTCTTTAGCACATGATTAATTCTGAGTTTGTTTTCTCTCACTCCTGTTTCTGAAAACATCTCTTCTCTCCATTTTCAGCTAAACACAAGCTTGAGTATTTTCCCAAACAAGAATCCACATTTTGATTGAAGTTCCTGATTTTACATAATTGTGTGTTAATATAGCACAAAATAAATATATATATAATCTGAAAAAGATGAATTTTAAATCTTTTAAACTATAAATGCTTATTAAATACTGACTTAAATTTAATAGTGCCATATTGTATAATTCAAAGGCTCTATACTTACTGACATAAAATACATCCACTTATGAATATAAAATTAAACAGCTACAAAAAGGAAACAGCCTAGGGGACAATAAATAATATAGTTGTAAATAAAGCAAAACATATTAATCAAAACTAGGAAACAAGGAATCTTAGAATTATTAAAAAAGAAGTTCTAACATTAAAATGACACTAAATGCAACAAAGCAAGCAGTAGTTGGAAGGGTACTGTTAAACTTCATTACTTCTTGTCCCTCAGGATCAACATATCCTTGCCTTTCACATTACATTGTTTCCTCAGTTTCCCTCATTTCCTCAACCATCTCTGCAAATTCAGAAGGATCTCAAAATAGATGCTTCCGAAGTTTTATTTGGATGAGGTGTTGTTTATTTATTTTTCACTATGACAACAAATAAAAGTGAACCATATTTGTAGGTAAGGTTGGTATTAATGTTAAAATTCAACCTGGTAATACAGTGTAAGTCCCAAAAGAAAATATCATCTTGTAAAACTGGATTAAAGCTGCTATATGACACCATAATTTCTCTCCACGAACAGCTCCTTACAATATCTTTTTCTGCCAGCAAGAATGTAGATGGTTGGGGATTTCATAACCTATATGCTACTGACTAAAAGGAAACTTCTGATATAAAAGAGAACAACTTTGACTGTGACTCATGACATATCTGTAATACAATGCTTTTTTTTCCCCCCACATAATATGCCCATAAAATAGAAAATATACCAGATAACATACCATTTAAATATATTGACACCTCCTGCAGGACACCTCATTTAGTAATAAATCTCTGAATTTCTTTTTCCTTTTCCCACAATTCTCTCATATTTTGAAAATAATTCTAGAAGGCAAAGGCTACCTGATTCACTCCTAGTATAATAGTGGTAGAACTCTTGCTTCACACAAGTTAAAAAACACCTTACCTTTCCGAAAAATAATGCTGAAGATGACAGAAGATGATTGTGTTATGTATTATAACAAATATGTTTTCTTTATATACCGTTTTAAAATGCTTAGTCATTTCTGCAATGCCATACAGTAATCTTTTTGTGACTGAAAAAGTCTGTTCTTTATACATGAACATATATATCTTTTACATCTACTGGCAAGGCAAATTATATACCACTATAATTTCCTGTGTTTAAATGCTTTTGCTTAGAGTTCAATGAATAATAGCTTTTTTTTTTTGGTTTGGTAGACAAGTTGAAAACATGCATAAAACTCATAAAACCTTGTTTCAACTGGATTTAAACAGACTTTTTTTTTTTTTTTTTTCCCAGAAAATTATTTCTTACAAAAATGAAAAATACGGTTTGGTGTCAACTGAAAAAAAAAGTCATTCAAACCAAACTTTGTGTCCTAAAATATACCTTAATTTAACAAGATGCTGTTTTGAAATGAGATAGAAGTCAAAATACTGCATTTAGAAAATGTCAAAACATTTCCTTTTTTTCTGAAGCTGTGTTTTATTCTGAAATGACCAAGAATGCTGTGTTATATGCAGGGGAATAGACTGGGAAATGGCTGGAGCTAGTGCTTCAGTAGAGTTTTGTCTTTGGCTTAGCTACAGCTAACGCATAAATTAAAATCACCATAAGGGTTCGCCAAGCAGCTTACAACAGGGCTTTGGAAAGTGAGATAAATCCCTTCTGTTCTTTTCCCATCTCTGTTTGGGCTGAGCATAGTGCCAGAGCATAATATTGGAGTACAAACTGCATTAGGAAAGAGTGGAGGCATCATTAGAAATGTATTTTATATTTCTTCACTATAGTAGAGTGGAGTAACTTCTTGTAACTCCTAAGTGTTTTTTTGTTCAAATTTTATCACTAGACAAGGGATTTCTGGCACAACCTTTTAGCCCCCAGCAAAACTACAAGTTTTGCTGAGGACCTCCTATAGCAGTGTCATTTTTCAGGGCACTGATCAAAATACCACTAAGTAGTAACTTTTCTGAGGGTAGAGCTTATTAGCATGCAGTTTTGCCTCTGAAGTTGCTTTTAATTGATGCCAATGTTACTGGGCTCAGCATTTTTATTCAGTAGTTGTATGCATTGTGCATTTGTTCTCCAGTAGGTTTGGTCACATCTGGAACTACTCCACCAAAGCAAAGAGTGCTGCACCATGGCAAGGTCAGTGGCCTCTCTGAGTCAGATGGGACACCACAGCAGCGTGGAAATATCAAGGCTTAATAATCTACATTTCATTAGATGGCGTGAAAAAAAAGCATTTGAAAAACGCCTTGTATTAAGTTTCACATGCAGCATTCAGCTCTTGAAACTTTGGAGAAAAGCATGATTAATAGAAATTTTCTATCATTAAGTTTTTGGACTGCATACCTGTATAAATTCTCATTTGAGAGGCTGAAAACTAAAAATGTGATAACAGGAGGCATAAGAATTAGATGTCAAGACCCAGACAGGCCACAGTAGGATAAAGAGGGTCAAGAAATCTTAAACTCGGTCACAATTTCACCGCTGTATCCTCCCCGTCCCAATATTCCAGTTGTACATTTTGGTACAAATTACTATTAATTTTCTTGTTTAGCAATTTGCTAAAAGTAGCCAAAATGTAGCTATTTTTAATGGCCAGTTTTTCATTTTCTCCTTGTTGTTTATTTAGCATCTCTTGCCAGTTTACTTTGCAGTGCTGATACCTCATTAGACTAAGAACTTCAAGGAGAAAAAAAAGCAAATTACAAGATAAAAACATACAGCTGTTTGACCCATATATTATTACAGTTTTCAGTCATAAATATCATCAATGATCTGGAAGAGAAGAAAACAAGTTCCACTACTGTTGGCTCTGCACTAGAAATGATTGCTTCTTTTGGAGAAAAACTTACCAGAACTTTCTCTTTATTACTGCCATAGATCTTTTCTCCTGTACAACTCTTTAATGAAGGCATAATATAATGCACACTTCTGAAACTCTGCATAAGGTCTTCTCACCTGCTGGGTTTCATTTGAGAACCCTAGACTAACTGTTAATAAGCAATAGCAAGTAAATATTTGCTCTTGTGCACATTTGCCTTATGTTCCACTTGCACTCATGCAAAGCCTTTAATAACTGCCAGGGATCAAATGTCACAATTGAATCCCCAACTTATTTAAAACTGGTGGTCTTAGATATCTTCATTATCTTCCTTCAAACAAAGCTTTAAAATGCTGTGAATCTTTTCCCTTCCCAAGAGTTACTATAACTCAACATTCTGCCTCAAGCGTGTAAGAAAAGAAACCAACCCTTTTAAAATGTAGACTCTCTAAAGAGAGCATTTTGTCTAGGAACAAACAAACAACAACAAAAAACTGTTAATCTGTGACAGAGAGAATAATTTTGTGGTATCATTGAACATATACAAGTTCAAAATTAATATTTAGCACTTTTATTGCACCTGAAATGTGAGACTCAAGAAGATTTACAAAATTTCATAACTAAAGCTGAAACCATGACTTTTTAACTTATATTAAAAATATGATTTACTTTAATACCTTTTCCTCCCGGTAATGTATTCCTAGAATTATTTCTGTAGTAGATGAAACCCTAATATTTCTGCAATGTCAGAAGCTTTCTTTTGCTGCCCAGCACAGGCAGAGTTCCGATTCTTGTCTATGTAAAAACAATGACTAGTAGTATTTAAGAGCTTCTGAATCCATTTGGATTTCTTTGCTCAAAGATATGATAGCCAAGGCAGTAACTGTCAAAAGTGAAAGAGAGCAAGAAGAATAAATGAGGTTGTAATAAAAGAGCGAGGCGATGATTGTTTCCACTCAGTTGTGTCTTGGGATGCTCTCTTATAAACATCAGGTATATTAAAAAATGGAAAACTTGTTCTAAACAGGTCATGCAGGACACCAGCAGAAAGAAGAGATATGCTCTTTAACTTAAAGCTAAGTTCTACTCTGCTGGAAGTTTAAAAATTACTGCTTTTGCTGCTGGACACTCTACCAGTTGCCAAGATCCTTGCCAAATTCTTACAAACAAAGATTCTCACTGATATATAACTGCTAGCAAAATTTTACTGCCAATATTTTCAATGAGTTCAAAAAGTTATATATATCTAAAATTATCCTTCACATAGCTGAGTGATACGTCTTAATGCTTTACTACTTTACTGCAGCAAATATAAAATTAAGTATTCATTGAGTAATTTTTAAGAGGCTGTGTTAGTTGGACTTTGTCACTGCGCATCACACACAAATCAAACTACAGTCTTGAATTTGTGGGCTTTAGTTCTGCTTAAACACCAGATCAGAAAATGAAAAACAATTATTTACTATAAAGAATAATTGTGTAGTTACATTTTATATATACACCCAGTATGCTTACAAAATACATGTTCCAGGCATTACTTTTAAATCACTAGGAACTAGCTATTTTCCAAATGCATACGGCGAAAGAACTGAATAATTACATACTTTTGAGAGGCTACGGGAAGATGCAAAAGGTAAAAAAGTTCTAGACACTGGAGACAAAACTTTTGTTGGGACTACATTGTATTTCTACACTCCGATCACCTTAATTGCCTCCCTTGATACTATGAGACTTGTTTAAGTTACTTTCCTATCTGACATGGAAATTGAATTTAAACTTATTTTTCCCATTCCTTAATTTTGTATATTTATCATTTTTCTAAAAAGTTAACAACTAGTTTTAAGAGGGATTATTTAGCAAATGTTAAAACAAGTAGTTTGATTATTTTTCCAGCAAGACATTATTCAAGAAGAACGACCTAAGAGTTTCAGCTTTAATTTAATGACAGCTTGATGAAAAAATTCACATCAGAATGTTGTCCTCCATCTCTAGCGTTGCACTCAGTACTGCTAATTCCCACTAGGTTGCTCTTGAAATTGTTTAATGCTTGACATCTTTGAGATTCAAAGCCTTGAGATGTTTTGTTGAAAACCTCTGCGTAAGTGCCAAGTTCATTATTTTGCACACAGTATGGGATGAATTACTTGTCTTAGCAGGTATGAGCAAATACTGGCACATGAAGGCAGATCAGCAAAGGCACACATCAAGAATTTTTTGTCCTAAGCAGAAGATTCATGCAGATTTGTAAGGCCCTATTTGTGATAACAACAAATAGACACTCAAATTGTCTAGTTTCCTTCAAACGCTATCAAAAGTACTTCATGCAAGTTCTTAGCAATTGTAGCCCACTCCTCATGAAGGATGCTGAGCAACGCCCTCTTGAAAGGACAAGTCTAAGTTCCAGAATTTCCTTCAGGAGATCACTTTTAAATCCAGATGAATATTTATCCGGGTGACAGCCCAAATTAGACAATTCTTCAAGTTATAAAGGCAACCACCGTAAGAGGGGCAAGAGTTATTGTGTAGTGCTTCTGCTCTCACCCAGGTGGATGTAACTCAATTTAACTATGCAGTGAGGGTGTGACTTATGGTGGTGACAGATACGATAGCTACTGAGTCCCACGTGAACTATCAAATAACAAAAATAAAGAATATATATTCTTTTTTCAATCTGGAGAGATTACAGCACTGCAGCATCACTATCGATGAAGTTGCTGATAAAGAAGCATCTCCTCTCCTGTAAGAAGAGGTTCCTTTTTCTGTTCTGTTTGCTGTGAGAAACGTCGTGTCACCAAATGAAAAATACGAAAGATTATCTCCTAAACTTAGCAAAATGACAGATCCATCTCACAGTCAGGCAGTTCTGATTTATCTGATCGGGGGGGAAAAAAAAAAAAAAAAAAAAAGGAAAGGAAAGAAGAAAAAAGGAAGCTTTTTTGAAAGGGCATTATTTTATCTGCACATCACCTATATGCATCTATGAAGTTTGGGATGTTTCTAGTTACACACACCTTTCTGAACTGCAAAGAGAATAAGGTTAAAAAAAATCCTGTCTGAGAAAGATGTTGCTTTTACAGTTGACTCTAAAGAACTGAATTTGAAATGGAGATGCTGGGAAAGCCACGCTGTCAGGAACAGCATGATGCAACAAACTTGTGCAAATTGAATCTCTAGAGGATAAAAACAACCACCACCACCTAATTCCCTTCTCTCTGCCTCTCCTCCCTCCTCATACACACACTAATTTGAGATTCTTTTATGATAAAACAACCCAGAGTAATCCCAAGATAGTGAAACATGAGTCCAGACTGAACATCATCACGTTAAACACAAAAAACAAGCATAAGCATAACAAATTAGAAAATACACGGTGGAAAAAAATGCCACTGCAGGGATCTAGCAGTTGTAATACTAAACTGAAGAAGAACCTAGATTCCTGCTAGAACAGGAACCATTCTTCAACATTATGTGCTAGTATTGCAGCTACAGATGCGAGATTATTAAAAAGCTACCTGGCTGATGGCCTGACTAACACAGCACCCAAAACACAAGCAAATGTATCAGCCGCACCACAAACCATACATCTTCACATCTACCACTCTAAAAATGCCCTAATACAGTTGAATCACATTCAGCAAAGAACACGTCTACAAACAGGCTGCAAATATGCCCCTGGTAAATGGAAATATACTGGCCTTATATTGTGCAGAGGGTGTAGATCGCCTTTAAAAAAAATAATAATAAAAAAATATTACAATGAAATAGGAGTGTCATTCACATTCTGCAGTGTCTAGCCTAGTGAAGAGCCCAATTTTGCAAGTGATTCTAAGCACTTTTGCAAAGTAAATGTTAAATAACATTTACTTTACTTTGGAGACTTATGACTCATACTCCACCTCCAACAATCCTTGGTTTCTGTTACAATTAGAAAATACTATTTGTTTTCATGGTAGTGCCTAGAGACCATATTCTCTGGCACAAGGCACCACAGGAGTACATAGATGACCTTTTTAGTGTAAGCTCACTGAAAGTGCTCTAAAAATAGAAATAGCAATTTTTCTCTCTGCCAGTTCTCATATGGAACATAAGTAGCATGATAAGAGTCTCTGAATGTATTAATAATTTTATAAATGCACTCAGTTCTCAAAATGCTGAGCACTTCAGTGCAAGAACAACGCCATAACATATGGCAGTCCCTGCAAAAATCCTGTTTATAATGACCACAAGCTTCTTTGGGCTGGGAAGAGCTGCTGGTCCAGGAATGAAAAGGCAGCCCAAAGCCATAAACTGCAGATGTGCTCTATACAATTCATTTCATCCAAGTCATTTACTGTCTCTCTTGCCTATTTCCTCATTGGCAAGGCTGGAATCTCTGTCAGGCAGTGAAGTTAAGAACATAAAAAGTTGTCAGGAACTTAGACCCTGTGGCAATGGGGTGCACAGAATTGCTTTAATGGACTGGTACTTTCAGTAGAGAATATAGAATTCTTCAGCAGTAATATGCGAGATGTTATTTCATACTAAGCCACTTCCAGTGTGCAGAATCTCCTATTTTAAAGGTGTAAAAAGTATTTCCCCCTGGTGTCTACGTAACCATGATTTTTGCAAAATATCACCCCAGGACTACTACTCAGCCACTCAGAGCAATATGAAGTCACTCCTCCAAGACAGCTCGCAGCCTTCAACAAAGCAATGCAGTAGATGCTAGCAGATCAGAGCAATGAGATAACCATAGCAACAGGTGATCTTAATTGGAACACTGTAATTAATTGTAATAGCCAACCATACTTGTTAGGTAGCCAACACATCAAAGAGTAAAATATTTGGCTTATGTATACTGCATTACAACAGTCTGGAAACCCTTAAAAACACTTTTAGACTCTTAAAATTAAGCTTCACAAAAGTAGAAATGAGGAAGGGAAAAAGAAAGTAAAATACCAGGAGTAGTTAGTATAAATAAAACTAGGCAACAATGCACTGCCTCAATAAAATGTTTGTTGTGCACAGCTTTTTGGAAATCAACGGTTCAAACTGCAACTTTTTATTTCAGTGAACAAGAGAACACATCCCTTATCAATATTTAAGTCACTTATAAAACTCTCTGCAGTATACCCAAGGATTAATCAACTGCTAAAGTTATATAAATGTCATTTTTCTCTCAAGCCCTGACAAGTATGAATTTCCTAAAAAATATGTAATGGCATTCCAGGGCTCTATATGAAAAATTCTTATCCACTGTTTTCATAGCCGTTATGTGGAAACTTGGTTTCCAGTTAACCAAGAGGGTATCTATCAACAAATCAAAACTGGTAGTATTATGTTAGCATAAGAATTTCAATAAAATCATTTTGTCAGAAATGTCATACTGTACAAAAAAAGGTTAATGGCTTCTTTCTAATGTGACATTAACTATTTTCTAAACATTCTGTTTCCTCATAAATGGTGTTAATAAAATAACAGAAAATCCTTGCTGTGAAGACTCTTGAAAGAAACTGAAAACTTTCTAGATGTAAGGGTACAATATTTGACCCATGCACACAATTTACAAAACTGTCTGACATATTTAGGTCCATTTTGAATGGAATCTTTTTTTCATAAAATTTCATCGTCTCCTGCTACTGATCCCCTTGACAATGCTCATTTATGCTCTCACCATAATGGGATTTAGTAGCACAAGTGGATAAATTCTTACAAAATAAAATCTCATTTCATGGAAATTTTCCTGGTAATCACAGCAAGAATAAGGGGGAACACAGAAAAGACATTGTATGTGGCATACAAAGGGAACTGTGTCTGCCTGGAATGTTTTACAGTCTGAACAGCTCTAATGTAATTCAGAGAGTGAGGAATAGAGGGAACTGAGAGAATAAACAACCCATAAATTCTCATAGCTTAATGCAAAAATAATAATGAAAAAGTAAACTTGATTCTTTGCTTTCAACTGAATTTAAGAGAACAGTGACATTTAGAAGTCACACTGTAAAGAAATAAATGCCATTCTATGAACTATTGTTAGTTTACCTTGTATCTCTCTTGTATCTGACAAAGGAAATTAATTACATTAGGCATGTTTATGTTCTGTTCGGTTTTCTCTAATGTGCTGGATTGCAGAGAATTCAGTAATACTGATTTGTTTTAAAACAAACTGTTTCGATTTAAAATTAAGTAAAAACAGCATAGAACATTTCTATGCACCTTTGATTTTTCAAGAGGTTTGATCTACCCAAAATATACACCACTGGCCACATTTAACTTAACACATTATTTGCTATGATGATTGTATCCAGTTTGGTTAGCCAAAAGAGTATTCTGCACTTACGGAAACACGACTGTCTGGGGAACAATATCACACTGAATGAACTGAAGCCTACTTATGCTGTATCACTGGAATGGTAGCAGTCCAAATCTTACCTCCATGTCATAAAAAAGAATACAATCAAGCCCCTGAAATTTTGCTTAGCTGAATATTTTGTCTAAATGTTGCATTTTTAAAGCCTATAACATCTGGTTTGTATTACACAGACTTAAACGCTAAACAACTGTCGCTGCAGTATCGGAAGTATTCTAGCACACTACCATTCATGGTAGTGCTAGTTAGGAATGAAAATGTCAATTTATAAATGATAAGAAATGATCTTTCTTCTTCTACCAATGAACTTTCTTCTACCAATGTTCAGGGCAAAATAACTATAATGCCTGTCTAATCAGTTTGGACATGTCTTAGGGAGTTTCAGTGTTCCAGTATGTACAAAAAAGCCTAAAAACCTCGGTGATGCATTGTCAGGGTGCATCTGTTGTTTTGCAGGTGAGTTCTGTTCCATAAACAGACTTAACAAAATAGTTATTTATGAAGGAATCAAAGGTAATGAATTCAAGAAGTCCCTTGTCCAAATGTTCATATAATCTGACAGCAAAGCCAATTTATCAAAGTAGGGAAAGAAAAAAAAGAAAAGTAAGCTATATAAGCTCCTAAGTAGCATTTAGTATAAGTGTCTCAAATACAGCTGGTCCTTGATGCCAGGGTTCTGGCATCTTTATAAGTCATTATTAACCATGTGCATTTAATATCAGTAGAATTTCAGTTTCCAAAGGAACCTGACTAACAGCCAGTCTGCACAGAAAGCCTATTTTACAAGATACTTAGAAGCTTTGTGAAACCAAACCATAAAAATTATTAATCAGAAACCCTGTTCAATTTAGTGTTTTTCCAATGAGCAATTTAAACTATATTATAGCTGCCCATATTCTGTACTGTAAGAGAACTGCATTTATTTTAAGTGAAAAACATGAGCAAAAGACAACTCACTCCTCCATCTTTCATCTACAGAATATACACTTTGGACCCCACATCTACTGTAGTTAATGGGTCTAAGGACCTTTTCCCATGTGGGATGCTTTGGAAATCCAATCTCTAAAAAACAGTTGCTAAAAAAATAAACAGAATTACTTCTGCCACAGTGGTCAGCCCAACAGTAAACTATTTGAAATGGTATTTCACCAGTCTCATGCATGCACAAGAGAAATGAATTGTCAAGGTCATAAAAACAGATAAACCAAATAAAAAAATGCATGTTATTGTGTTATTTTACTCAAAATCTTGCTAAAAACACAAGGAACCAAGTTCTGTAGTGATCAGCTCTAGGAGAGCATGTCAGAAACTTTGAACCAGACCCAACAAGGCTCCATCATAACAGAAAGAGAGCATAAAACCCCTTCAACTTCTTAGCTCAGGGAAAACAGTAAAGCTGGGTTTTCTTTTCCTCACAGCAATACTAGAAACCAATGCAGGAAACCAGAGCCATGGAGTTACAGGTTTTCAGTCACACAAAACTTCTCCCCAGTGTATACAGTAAAGGTACAGCAGAAATTAACCTATTGAAAAGGTCTTTGCCAAGAAGAGTCATTCAGTAAATCCCAAAGGCGCCTATAAACTCAGATATATGACGACTGTGTTGCAGCTCTCAAAGTTTGAACTAATAGTTGTGAGGATTCTGGGAATCAAAAGAAAAAATATATATTAAGGTTTTTTTTTGTTTGTTTGTTTAAAATCTAGAATTGAATCTAAAGTAGTCCTTTGGGTACTGGTGTATGTAAATGCACTTAAAAGAAAACACAGGCCACAGTAAATGTTAATTGTCCAAGCAAACAAAAGAAAGCAACAACATCACAATCAGAAAATATAGCAAATCATTGTCAAATAATCAGTGCCATGAGAAAGCTAATCCAGCTTTGAAGTTCAGTGCTGACTTCAATGTCAGTCCTACTCTGAGCACTGGACAAGATGACCTCGATATATCCCTCCCTGAACCACTACGTGATGTAAGGTAATTGATGTTTTAGTGGTCCTATTCTGGTAGATGATAGAAGACATTAACTTTTCTTCAGCCATAAACAATTTTCTTTATCATGAAACTGCTATGTCCTATTCTGCCTCAACCTACAGAAAGAAATTCTTCTAAATGCCAGTATATATTACATGAATCTATCCAGGAAGGAACAGACATCCTCACAGTGAATTACTAGGTGTAGGACTTCCTTTTGAATTAAAGTATGTAGGCCTGACTGGCTTTGTTTGTTTGTTTGTTTTGGGGTGAGAGGGGCAACAGTGGCATTTCAGGATTTTAAAGTTTTTATAACCTTTTTGGTAGTACAGTACAAGATTTTAAGTCTTTTCAAATAAAACATGGCTCTTTATTAATTCCATAATGACCTGAAATGGTTCAACCACAAGGGCTCTTCCATGAAGAAAATTGAAACAAGTTGGCCATGTCAGTCAAATGGCCCCTCCACATGAGAAGAGATGAAACAGACTACAGCTTTTCAGCTGGGAAAAGATATGACTGAGGAGAGAGAGAATAGCAGCTCTAAATTTTTAAATAGCCTGGAGAAGTTGAATAGAAAATGATTATTCACAGATTATTCAAGACCTAGACAGAGCCAAATGATATTACCAGATTGCAGTTTAAAAAAAGCACTTCTCCACACAAAGAACATTAAAGTAACTCACCTCCAAAGAATGACTACAAATCAAAAGAAAACCTTCCCTCAGGAGAGGAGTAGGCACATTCACAGAGGTTAAGTCCACTTCTCATGCAGCTCCTGGCTCCAGGACTATTGAAACTACGAGACAGCAATGCTGAGAGCATCTCTTTACATGCCCACTGCCTTTGCTGTTAAGCCCCTGTACCTGGCTGCTTTTAGACAGAAGCCAAGACGGGCCACTGCTCTGACTCAAAATAGCAGCTGTTAAGTTTTTAAGGAATGCATCCACCTCTCTTTGTAAGGTTACTTGGACACTGGGCCAGACAGAGAGGGGGAAACAGCCCGGTGTGCTCCAGCAGGGACAACATGAGGGAGCACCTCCAGCTGACTCAGTTACAGGACTGAAGAACGGACAGGAATTTCACTTGTAGATTTTTCTTTAGACAATAGTAAAGTGTGACACTGAAGGGAAACCTGTTCTTCTGTTGTCTGAAATAAGCTCACTGTGAGGGTAAAGAGAGGGCATCTCATTCCAGATCTCCGAATCACGTGAGTACACTCGTGGCAAGGCAAGTAAAGGAAGCACACCTAGCGCCAGCTTCACTCAGCACCGAGCCCTGGGAGTTTGCAGCACTGATCAACAGATGGCATCCCTGATTTGCATGTCGTCAAGATTCACAGCCACGGTTTTTAATGATTAAACTATCAGAAAGATGTAACAAGCTCTTTAATTGGGAAAGAGGAAGTGGAGAAAAAGTGATCACGCTTGGCCTCCTTGTTTTTGACAGCCCAAATGACACGCTTGCATGACACTTGTTTAACAGGATCATTACTTCAGGATACAGCCGCTGCTGGCTGAATGCTTGGGGCCAGATCCAAGAACACCCGATGCATACAGAGTACAGCAGGGACATGAGACAGACCCTGCAGTCTGAAGGCGTAGTCCTGTCAGCCGCTGCTCTGACACTCGTGCCACAGTCCTCCTTTTCCTCCAGACTTCCTGTGCCAAGTCTAACTAACCCTACCGAGTCAGTCCTCCCGTAGAGGTGGTGTGCACCAGCATGCAGTGCCCAGGCAGCAGGGTACCCCCGAGCCCCAGCCAAGGTGTGACTGGTGCTAAGCAGCACCGAGGGGATGCTTGCCCTGTCTTGCAAGTGATGCTGTTGCCTGTAATCCCCAGCGTAACACCTGCTGCTCTTGCAACTGCATGACACTTTGACTGCTTCAGCTTGTGACACAATATTAGCTTCAGATCCCTTCCTGCTGACTTATCTGTCAAGCCTGTTGGTCTCAATATATATATATATTTTCCTCTTTGTAAATAACAGCATAGGCTGGTTGAGAGATCACAGCCCTACACACCCCAATCCTATACACCCCAGCTCTCCAGTGCCCCAGCATCCTCCAAGATAAAAAAAAGAAAGAAAGAAAAAAAAAAAAATACACTGATGGCTGGGGCTTTCATTAGCCTGAAATTAAGTGTCCAGGAGAAGTTTGAAGAGGCAGCTTTTGTAAATTTTCTGCACTCTTTTTCTCGGCAGAAAGTTATGTTTTGTCAATGGTTTTACTTGTGTCAGCCATCTGCTTACACTTGTTCATTTTATCAAGGACAAAAGGACTGAAATTCTTACTCAGCTAAGTTGTTTTTAGTTTCATTAACAAGTAGCTGATAGATCACAAAACAGAGAAGCGTTAGCATAAAGGACTCACCACACTTAGGGATGAAAGTCTACATCTGAAGTGTATTTCTAATTCTATTCAAATTGCAGGCTTCATTTTGAGGGTTTTCCTCCTCCTGTTTTTAAGCATGAGCTTAAAGCAAAAGCAGAAAGGTAGTAAGAAGAGCTCAAAATAAATGGAAAGACTTTAATGTATGAGTCATTGGGGCATGTGAAGATGTGAAATATTACATTTGAAGAATGGGGAGAATTTTTAACTACATGTATTTTAAAAAGTTCATTGATAAAGGATCTCTGTAATTTTCAAAAAAAAACACAGAAGAATGTCATATACATACATTTCATACACGTGATACATTATGTATATTTAATGTAAACATAATGCATATACATTGTGTATGTAATATCATATATGTTGTAATAGTTGATTCTAAAAAATACTATAAGCCTGTTAGTTAATTCCCATTTAACACAGAACTTACCCTTTTCAATATATAACATTTAATGCTGTAAGCATTTCCAAACCATTATGTATTTTACACCAAATAAGCAATCCTGGAGTACTGCATCTCACCAAACTTAGTCCAGCACATCAAGGGAGGCCTACAGGCATAGAGACTTGAATTTAATTCTTAATATAGATTTTTTTCAGACGTCTTTATCTCTGCTCATGCTACCACTTCATTGCTTTAGCGAAGCTCCCTTGGAAACTAAGTTTAGTTACTCCAAATCTGATACATGAGGAAGGGAAGGACTATCTTGATAGACATGGCAATTAACTGGTACTCAAGAGATTTTAACTTTAGTACCTCTAAATGAAAAGTATTTTTAGAAAAAAATCCTCCATTTCCAGTAGTACCTTACCTTCCTCACTGTAACATGAACACGTTACCTGTCTTCTTAACTCACCCGTCATGGTAACAACCTGTAGGTAACTTGCATGACGTTGCATTCTAAAGTGGTACTCCTGCATTTTCCTAAAGCACACCCTAGATTACAACACAAGTTTAGCCCAATAAGTCTCCAGCTGCTCATTAACCTGATAGGTACGAGACATAATTTACCTTTTACTGTAATGCAAACAAAGCATACAAAAAATAATACATGCAGAGACTACTTCCATGAAACATTTAAACCTACACCATATTTACAGATGAGAAGAAAACAGCACTAACATTTTGCAAGACCAAAATTCACATAGTTCAAACAAGAAATGCCTACTTTTATCAGACAAGTATTTGAATCCCTGACAGCACATAAGTTCTGGAGATTCAGCACTGTGTGCATGGTCACCATGACCATTCCTCAATTTTCAGCTTCTGAAAAAAAAACAGAGGCCACCAGACCAATTTTTCCCTTCCAATATTCTGATGCTGCCTTTGTCAGGAGAACTAGATGTTTATTGCAAAAGAGGATATAAACTGCCTGCCCTCCCTGACATTTATTGAACCAATACTCAACATTAAATTTCCTCTCTGGCATCCTAGAGTGAGATAAATAGGGATTTAAATGGCAGAAGAGCAGCAGAGGAACAGTGGATTTTTATTTATGCATTCATTCTCCTAGAGCTAAGAATAAAGATGTACCAGAAAACAACATGCACAATGAAAAGTTAACATTACCATCAACTATAGGATTTCTAAAAGAAAGGGAGTAAATCAGTCTTTTCTCTTAAAAGCTGAATTTGCTTGACAATCTGTAATACAAGTTGCCTAGTACAGAATTGCTAAATAACAGGATTTTATTCAACAAATGAAATCAAACAATGGTGTTGGAAGCATCATCTGCAGAGAAATATGATGAAACAATTCAAAAGTCTTAATGTGATATAGAAATAATCCCAATTGTGTTCATCAGGGTCCCCCCCTCTCTCCCCCAATAATCAAGACCATTTTTCTCAATTCCTGTCTTTTTATCAGCCATGTCAGATCTTTCATCCGTAGAAACCTCTGCTGACAAAAGCATGTCTGACCAGGACTGATCACCTTCTCCTCTTGAATACCACTCCCAGAGAACAGGTTCCTCAGGAGTTTCTCCTTCCTATAGAGGTATACATCCAAGACCCATGTTTTCTTAAGTCCCTTGATCGCATTCCCCTTTTTTCTGCCATGAAATAATTAGATATTTTCACTGGAGTGCTGGTGAGTTTAGTTATTTTAAATAAATTCAAAACCTTATAAAGTACTCATGAAAATGATTTTAAATTAAAGTGTAAGGAGAATCAATCAAATTTTTAATGCAATAATCGATTGACAATAAACGATACTGCACAATATGAAAACATATGCATAACTAAAACATTTGTTGAAATATACCATTGGATCTGAGTCTATCATTTACAGCAAGAAATAACTGAGCAACTAAATAAACAGTTCTTTTTAACAAGTACCTGAGTTCAATATATGGATATTTTAATTTACCTGCCATACATACTGAAATGAAAGATTTAAGCTCTGGTTTCTCATCCCTGGAAAATAATCATTTTATACTTGTTTTCCATTTATAACTTTGCCAAAAGATACTTCTCTTTCAGTTTCTGACACAAATATGTGATGATAAGCATGGCTCTCCAATCAGCAGGTTGATTGTAAAAAATAAAAATAAAAATGCAGCTCTGGGAAAAATAATGTTTTAGGAGTTGATGTTATCCTAAGAATCTTGACTATCATAATAATTTGCCATTTTACAGAATGTTTCTAAGCCTTAAGTCTTTAGAAAAGAACACCAGGGGAAGTTACGATCTCAGCTTCCTCAGTTACCTACAAACTACCCCGTTAGGCCTCTCCCAAGGACTGGCCACAAGGGAAACCCACTTCTACCACCCGCCACACTGCAGACCCCATCGCTCCCTCACTGCATCCTGCCTGACACCTCTTGGACTGCCTTGGAAAGCTGGGCACATCTGCCTTACTGTTTTCTTCTATACATTATGCTTAGTTAAAATGTAATAACACAAGCGTTATCCAGGTTATTTTCTGTGAAACCTGCATAGCAATGGTCAATGATCATCTCAGAACACTGCTTATTATATTTTTATTATATTTTTCTTGTATTATTAGTCATTTAAAGATGAAAGCTGATTTTAAAATGCTGATTCTGAGAGTAGCTCTAAGTGGCCTGCGTAAAGGGGCCACTCTTCCTGATGGAGGCTGGTGTGCGGCCATTCCCCATCACTAACAACAGTCCTATATTCCTGAATGGCCATTGGCTTGGAATCAGCATCCCTGCTGCAGTGATATTTTATCCCAAGTAGAACAACAGATTTATTTATTTATTAATATATACATTCAGAGCACAATAGGGTCACAGCCTAGTTCCTTATCTTGGCATAATGGAACGTTTTGCAGTATTTCGTATGTATTCTGTACCTAACCTAAATCTTGCTAAAGCTAACAGAAAAGTATATTCCATTGACATTAATGATTTTTCATCAAATACTTTGAAAATATTGCCAGGTAAGGGCTATTTAAAACATCATAGCTAAAGCCAACTAATAATGTTTCTCTAGTGGAACCAAATCTTGACAAAAATTTAAGAAATAAAAGTGCTTAGCAAAATCCAAGCAAGTCTTATTTACCTATGCACATTTTATATTTTCAGCGTGCAGTGTGCTGGCATAAGCAACACCAGCTAATTAGTACATTGGAAAAAGCAAGTTTACCTAAGGAGAAATAGCTCTTCTCTTGCTACCATTTGTGTCAAGAAATAAATCAGGAAAAAACAGCGTCTAGCTTTGTAAATATTAGGATGGGACTGAAAAAGAACAGTTATTGTCATTCCACGCATGATGACGAATGAAGCTATTAAAGATGATTTTGTCTAAATACAAGACGCTTTCTAATGGGCATTTCAATTTGCTACTCATAATATAAGCAAACATGCTCTATTTTCCAACAGCCAAGTAATAACCAGAGTCTACAAACTTTTACTTATAACAATGGCTGTTATTTGTTTAAATGCCTACTGCCTAAATCATTTGCCAGATGACTTCTGTGAAGAAAGAACAACACACAAACACACACAAAAACAACACCGTACCTCAGCTAAAGACTGGGTCTCTGCGTCAATCTGGAAAAGTGGAAATACCTTCTCCATAATGAAAACGCAAATACATGCCTAACAGTGTAGTTTGTATGCCTGTCAATATTTTTCACCAGCAAGTGCCCCGGGTTGGAACTAGGCTCAGAGACTGGAGGAAAAACAGAACAAAAAGCAACAACAAAAAACACCCACAGATATGGGATCAAATTCAAAATTACAACGTGAAAGTAAAAAGCTTTCCATGTCACTCTTAGCAAAGTTAATAGTACCTGGTGCTTCTATTTTGAGATCAATTTCACATATTTATAATCTTCATAATGGAGTAATAAGAGGAGGCACAGGGTGAAAAAAAAGACAACCTATTGAAAAATGTGGTGCATGCGACAGAAATATGACAGCCACTGCTCAAAGAGAAAAGTATGAGCAGATAGGGGAATCAGTCACATTTTCTTCAGTGTGTTAAAAATAGCCAGGTGGAACAAGCCAGATTTTTAATATATACTTTCTCATCTGATGCATGTTCCCTCAGCAGCAACTGCAAACCGCCCTCCACCAGTTATTTACAGGTGTTGATTTTCTCCAGGACTTTTCTGTTATTAATATTCCCAATCCTCAGAAAAATCCTAAAGAAAAAAAAAAAAAGGTTAAAAAATTGAGAGAGGCAAACCCAGCACTGCATTATGCTGCTCAGGCTCTCAGTGAAAAAAACGGAAGATTTACTGGCTTTCAAAACTGTTATTTCCAGGCTTCTCCTAGTCCTTTAAAAGCCTCACGTCATTATCCTGTAGTTCCTTTCAAAACTCCCTTTAAAATTTCCCTGATTTTTTTATAGTGCAACTTTTTCCCTGCATGCTTTTGCTGGTCTGTAAAATCCAACACATACACACACCGTACCTATGGCCATCTGCCACGCTTCAGGTCTTGTGCGGCACTTCAGGGTTACACCAGGAGAATCTATCTGTATGCACAAATGTATTTTAGACAGTTGGCACTGATATGGAGAAAGAGGCACCTCCATTACCTACACTGTATGATAATGCAACACCCATAAACATTATTCTATAATAAAACCAAGTTTTATGCATTTATTTTTACGCTCTTGCATTTGTCTGTGATATAAACCTTAACTTCTAAGTCAAATTTTCCTGCACGTGAATGATTTTTGTAGAGTTATAACAGAAACTCTGTAAATACTGATCTCTTGGAAAACATTCCTAACAAATTTCTTCTATTTTAACATAGCCTGCCATGCCCTTCTCCAGCTCTCAGTCTGTTTATTTCTTCCCTAACCTTCTATGAATTCCTTTAGCAATCAAATTTATGAAAAAAGAATCCATATTGGTCACAATATCCACATATATTTTGCCACAGGCAGGCTGTGTATGCATCATATTCCAAAACATTTGCATCTAAATGAAATTTTTGAAGATACAGTCTTATATGTGGTTGTTGGAATTTAAAAGGTGTCTTGCCTCTGCTAAGTCACAGCAATCATTCCCTGCTACTGCTGTAACTGTGCCGATCATTTAACAGTTTGTTAATTTTTAAAATCTTCATCTCTGAATGTTCTTTCATTAAAATGCAGGCAATTAAAATAGTTTATTGAAGAAATCTACTGTATATCCCTGTGGGAAGTTGCTGACTTTTTACATTTGTTTACTCTGCAAAAATTAAGTCCTTAGCGCTAAAATCACAGACAAGACCTGCAGACCTAACCGTACCTTTGGCTGCTAAGGTCTGACACCTAGTAATGCCAGTGTTCACAAACCCCCATCACCAGAAAACTCTGGAGTCTTTCCTGGGTTACCAAATTTGGAAATTTAAGCCACTGGAGAAACTTTCAGCTAAGGACCGCAATGTGTACTTTATCAGCCTTATTTGCTATTATGAAGAAATTGTTTCTGTGTTCTGCCCAGCTGCACAGGTACCACGGCAACTTAACACTACCACAAGCAGAATACTTTTAAAGACAAAGTTTCTACCCGCAATCAGGCACATGGTCAAATAGGCAGCAAACTTGGGCAGTGCCCAAGGGAGAACACATCCCAGCAAGATGCACAGGAGAGAGGGACAAAAAATAAGAGGAGGAACATTAATTAATCGAGCAGAGCCTCAGATCATTCAAAATAGAGGAAAGACCACGTGTTACTGTATTGGTGCTCAAGGAGAGAGAGGACTCGGGAGGAGCTTGCCGAGGTGCAGTGGAAGTGCTGTGGGCAGCCAGCCCCTCAGCCCTGGCCAGGCTTCGGCCCAGTGCTTTCCTCACCACGATGCAGTATTTCACCAGCCTCGCTACCAACACCACAAGGCACAGGACTGACAACGCAGCTTGTACCTGCAGCTTGTTCCCAGTCAACATGAGTGTTACATAAAGAAGCATCATGTAACTTGGCTGACAAGATCTTTTAAATGTCCTGATCCAGGTTAATAGATAACAGCGAGCATGCATTAACCCTCTTTTTAAGCAGTTGGTGACTACAGATGGCACATTTTAACTGCTGCTTTAAACAGTCGTAAACGAATGCAAAATGCTGCCAGCCAGTGTGGTATTACCTCTTTTGTCCAAATTTACAAATACCCAAATTCTTATCAACATGGTGCTTGTTCTCAAAAGGTACTTGACACCTGCCAGAAATTCACATAAGCAGTTAAATAAATCTGTTTTTAGCTTCCTCCAGTTTAATATCAACTACATTATACATCATTGTGCTTTAAGACTAATAATGAAGACAATAAACTACATAAAGATCCCAAAGATGTCTTTTTGTTTCACTGCTTCAGTAAAGCCACATAAATTTCTTAACTTCAGAAGAGCCGTGCAAACATTTGAACAGGAGAAAAAAAATCAGTTTCAAAATCTCCTGCAGAACCACTTCTGGAAAAACATTCTGGACGTGATTGAAACAAGGGCAACGTTTGAACCATTTATACCTGACAGTCTAAATTTCAAGGCCATCAATTCCACGTTATAACTGTAAGATTTAGAGTCTCTGATGGTGAAAAGATCAATATGAAATTACAAACTGTCACTACTTGTATGTACACACACGCGCCCCTACACGTAAACCCCTGTTCTGACAGCAGGAGAGCAGTCCTTTATAAATCACTTCCCATTAACCATGGTGCTCACAAGGCACCATTACTTTAGCACGGCATTTGGAAAAAGAGACCATATTTTTATGCACAGTCTTTTATACCCAAATGCAGGTAATATCACATCCTACAATTAAGCACTATGTGATGAAGTAATTCACAATACCTTCTGAGAAACAGGACCTAAAATATTTGGCATTGACAAGTGTTTTTCCTATGACAAGCACTCCTAAAGTTAAAAATACAGAGAAAAATTGCAACAAAATCGTACAATGCAATTCAGGATATTGCTGCTGTTAGCCCTGAATCACATAGGACAAAATTTCAGAAACAGATAAAAAATGAAAATCACTGTAGAATACTAAGGAGAGATTTGAGCACACAGCATGGATACAGAGGTAGTGTATGCCAATTAGGATGAAGCGCAGATATAAGAGTGTCAGGAAAATGTAAATGAACAGCTCAGTTATCAAAACACTGCTCTCCTTTTTCAATGTTGAAGAATTATCAGTACTCAGGTTCTTTGGAAACCTGTGATTGAACTCTGCCATAGGAGGCTGAGTATACTTGTGAGTTTTGGTTCATGTGAACCACTGATTGTCTGCAGTGAAATTCAAGTTCACTTTAAGTTCTGCTAGTTGATAAATAGGGAAAATTCTCCAAAACATGGATGAAAGGAGGGAAATCACCTTGATTTAACAGAATATTTTTGGTTATGTCCTCTTTTTTTTTTTTTTTTTTTTTTGTTTACTTCAACACGTGTACATCCAATGTGCTACAGTATTATGAGTATATATTTTTTCCTTATATACTTATATATCACTTTGAATAGCAAATGAAATTCATGAAGAAAATAAGAGATTGTCTTACTAAAAAATATATCCATCTGAATAATCCATGTGGATAAAGGAAGCAAGTAAAAAACAGTTCTCCCAGTGTTTAAATTTCAGAATGTATCCAGTCCTGGATAAATTCAGATAAATAAATAAATTCAGACTCAGACACAGATTCTTCCATTGGTATTGATTCTACATGTCAAGTTAAAACTACTAAAAAGAAAACAGATTTAAATAAAGTATTTTTCTTCATTTGGGAAATGTTGAACTAGAGATGTTAACATGCCAAAATGAGTTTGCTTCAAAATCTCTCTTGGTTTGAGACCACATAAAGTCAAATGCAGCAAATTGAAGTTCTACTCAAGAGGAGTCTGTAGGGATCAAAAGAAAACATAAGTATAGCAAATAGTCAAATGAGCTCTTTTTAAAATTTCGTAACTTAAGGCAAAATTCCATGGGTTTTGTACTAAAATATCATCAGCACACAAATGTTCTAAATTAGCTTTTTTTAATTAGATTTTCATTAATGTGACCTTAAAGATTACAGCACAACAGTTTCTTCCAGGACTTTCATTTTAATGGCTTTTAAAGACAAATGACATTTATATTGCATGTCAAATTTGCTTTAAGTGCTTTAAGAACATTTATATCTCAAGCTTCAGCGTAAGGAAACTTCACAACTTTTAAAGCTGTTTCCTAAAACTTTCCTAAATGTAAATTAAGGAGCAAAACCATAGAATTCATGCAGATAGTGATGAATTCTGGTCACCACAGTGGTGCCTCTTAAGAGAGATGAAATTGCAAGAGTTTCTGAATAATCAAAATTCCTTCTTTTTTAGAAAAAAGAATAGAAATAATCTGAATATTAAAAATAATAATTAAAAAACCACTGCAAGATTAAGCATTCATTTTTATTTATTATTATTTTTACTTTTTAACCTATGGCCATGCTGTTTTGTTTTTCTACAAGTGAAATAACTTGGGAAATTCAGCTGATGAAAGGTTGTTAGGGAACAATCAAAACAATTTGATTGTTTGTTGTCAACAATCAAATGGGATAATACCAAGTTGTAAAGGAAATAAAACTCCAAAGCTCCATACTCCATCAAGGTTGGCACATTCTAGCTACCAACAATGAATAGGTTTTTATATTTGGACACAAAAATCAGACAGAAAAAGGACAACAAAAACCAAACTCTTTCTTTACTGGGATTGTTTTAAGAAGGATACTTTTCGCACGTCTTTCTTTAATGCACCATCACGTGAATGGTGCATTTCATGTGGTGTGAGTGGAGAGGCTGCCATTACCCAAACAATATCTTTTAAGCTAGCTATCAAGGGAGAACAAGAAAAGCCAGTTGCATATTCATTGTCTAAATGGGCCAATTTTTAGATATGTATTCATAACACATGGAAGTCTGTGAAGTATATACCACAGCTGTGATTTAGCTCAGTATCCCAAAATCACTGAATTTCAAGATTGAAAAGCTCTATTATCCTATTTCATCTAGCTCTGCATTGCACAACCTTTCCTCTACAGACCATTTTCTAGTGTTTTGTCAATTCTAGTTATAAAAGTCTCAAGTGAATGGGTTTCTAATATTTCCCTAAAACGACTATTTTACAACCTAATATATCTCTGCCATAAAGTTTTCTTGCCATGCAGTCTAATTTCTCCCTTGCTTATTTTCATCCTATGGGAATAGCTCTCTGACCTCAACACAGCTCTGCATGTGCTTCCATTTAAACACTAGATTAAGATCCTGGCACAAAATACCTCTGTATATGCAACAAAATGAGGTAATGGAACAAAGCTACCTGGGGGAAAAAAAAGATTGCACTATTAAAGATCAATTCACCAGCACAGATATAGTTACAGTATATAAAGAGAAAAAATACTTCTCCAATTAGCCTTGGAGAGGAAATCCCGTCGTTTTTTGTTTGTTTGTTTTTACATCTAAAAAGAGTAATGAATTTACTTAATTCCAGCACTACAACAGAATCCATATAAAATGATGGCCAAATGACTTAATTGCTGATTCGGTTCCCTTCTCAAAAGGGATAATACTTCTTTAACGATAGATAACTATCTGCTTAGGCTCACTAACTACACATAAAGATAAAAGTTATACAGAGAATAATATAATCCCTGCGTCCCTTTGGGAAGTCATATAGAAAATATTTGTATTCACACTGGTTAAGAAATACACCTAAATATGGATTGCAGTTTTGCAAATTTGAGTTGTTTTTTCTGCACTCATGCACTGATAAATTGTGCTTACACAAAATGCTGCCTTTATTTATTCATTTTTGTAACAAAACTGTTTTAACTTTTAATTATTTTTATTTCCTGTAGCAGGCCTTACAGAGTACCTTGATTACAGGAAAGGGAATGCTGCCATTTAATCAATATTGAAAGTTGAGCAGCAGATGGGAAGAAAGAGCAGAAGGCATTAGTAAAAGCCATAAAAATGCCTTGCAACTGCCATACAGACTTTCATATTCACATTGCACAGAGGGAGCCTGTACAACACTCAGATTGCATTTACACAGGTGCTTGGATTGAAAAGCAACAGGCTGATTAATGAACATTCTTTAAACTGATTTAGATACAAATAATCATAAACAGGTTTTTATGCAAAATTCTAATTTTTTTTTTTTTTTTTTTTTTTTTTTTTTTACACAAGCTTCTTTAAGGGTATTCAGAACTTTATTTTCTGTTTCTGGAAAAATAGCTCCAAGATTTGTCTGACAACAAATTAGCCACACCTAACCTTAGGCTGAGCATTAGGGCTCGGAGCAGTGCTCTGGCTGCAGGACCAGCAGCAGCCACTCTCAGGAAAGCCTACAGTCACAGTAACTTCCATTCAGAATCCAAATCCTTCCACATCAGAACAAAACTCTGCAGCTGCTTATTCTCAACACCAACTTATCTTTGTGAAATACACAGGAACATTCTCCACTGGCCCAGAAACATGCCAAATTAATTTATCAAATAAAGGAATTTCCTGGATACAGATAACCACAGTGAAATGCTTGAGAAGCTCTGGAAAATGCATAACTGCCATCACTGTACCTAGGCACGTTGTAATTAGCATATCTAAATCAGCATGCGGATGCAATAATAAACAAACATACAGGGGTAAACGAAGTGGAAGGTTCATATTCAGTGAGCTGAGCACAGATCATAAAAACACAAGATTGAAATCACTTATGCTGCATTATGATGATTAATTATTTTGGCCCTTTGCTACAGTACTGCAGCAGCCCTGAGAAACGGTGCAATTACTTCTTTTGAAGAATGAAGTTAAAGAGACTCAGTGCTAAAGGACAGTCCATACAATTCGGTGATTAATTAAGACTCTTAGTGAACAGTTTCATTACATTTCTAAACACCACCCTTGTCAGCTGGAGGACTCATCAGTTTTCCAATGTTCCTATTGTTACAGAGTAAATTACAATTAATAAATTGTCTAACTCACATTAATTAAAAGTTGTCATCGAAACAATTTTAGCCACCTCAAACCAACCCCCCTAATCTTTAAACACTCGAGGAAATTATGAAAATTAGATAGGAAAAAGGAAAAAAAAAAAAGGCAGGCCTTTCAGTTTTTCCTGTGTCAGTGACTACAGGCTTGTCCAGTTTCTCTGGCATGAATTCTATTATTTATTTTTCAGTCCAGTAGCCCTCAGTATTTATTTTATAGTACGTTAGGTCTCACTCTTCCAAAGGTTTCCCCATCATCTCTTCTAACTGCCACATCAAAATGCTGTGCTTAGACTCAGGGAGGGGGAAATATCACTTTAAACTTTATTTGAAGTTCAAAAATCTGAAAATAAATCTGTAAGTGAATTAAAATAATTCTACAAGCCCAATGGAAATGCACAATGTAGCAAGGAAAAGGAACATCTTCTGTACCAGTAAAATTACTGCATGTAGAAAATATTTGCTTTTTTAATAACCACTGGTGTTCTGTGCAGACAGACCTATTAGCCATCAACTTGTTACATGCTGACTTAGTCTTTGGCACCATAATTTTACTTTAGTAATATGCTAGAGATTACTTAACAGCCCCATTTAGACTTACAAAAAGGAAGGTTGGATCGATCATTATTAATGAAAGGCACCGCTCCAGTCAACCACCGGCTCAGCGATTGTGCAGAACTGGATGACAGCACAACAGAGAAGCGTGTCTTTGAAAGCACATAAACCCAGTATGGGAAAAGGCAGAGGAAAGCATTCAAAGATGAGAATATCTCAGAATCTGTTCACCCTTGTAAATTTTTTTTTTTAAACTATCTTCATCAAGATACCAACCCTCTTACAGTTTCTGAACAGTGTGAAGTGCACAAGATAAAGACATGAGTTCACATTATTAACAATCTAAACACTTCTTTAGTTCTTGTAAGATACAAATATACATACAAAATTTTAAAAGCAGTAATAACCAAAAGGTTATTTTAAAGATCAAAGCATTAAGTGACCATGTAGGAAAAAAGGAAATAAAACCAAAACCAAAACGAAACAAAAACTAATTTCATTGAACTCCTAAAAGTTAATCACAATATTATAACAATTGTTGGAAAATCATTTTCATCAGAGAAGCCTATATCTGGAAATGTATTACAGTATTTTAGTCTCCAGATGAATTTATGGTTCATATCTTTTTGCTTGGTTACTTAGGCTGCTTACATGTAAAATTTGTTTAAAAAGTTTGAAGAAAATCCATTCAGTCACTTACAATCATCAAAAGCACAGACAAATTTGTTTTTACTTCAGAGGAAAGGAGGAGAGGGAATGGAAGAAGAGATTTCATTATCTTCTTTTCTCTTGTCAGAATTATTTAAGATTATTTTAACAGTAATGGGAGAGTGAAAAAGGAGAATGCACCATATACCCAAATCAAGCAATTTCCAAGGGATATAGAACAATGAAAAAACAAGCTCAGAACCATTCACAACAAGAGAGGTTGCATCCCTCAACTGTCCAGCCCATTGGAAATCACTTTCATCACACAACACAAGTGCAATGGAACAGCCACAACTGTTTGGCTGCCTGTTGATGCATTGTAGGTTGTGTCTTTGCTCTGACACAATGCTGATGCTGCATGCCAGGTTCCATACTTAATAAATCCCCAAATAAGTTCTTCTGGCACATAAATGATGATTGAATTGGTTTATACTCTTGATTTATTCTTGTTCAGTCAAGCCTGTCAAATATCCTTGAAACCTTCTAGAAATGTTACCTAAATAGGAGGTGTTATTCAAACTATGTATGTTGTCCTGCAGTTCTGATTAGTAAAATTCAATCTAAACAATACAAGTTAATTTCATTTCTTTAGCTTAAATTCCTCTACTGGTGGAGAAGTAATGTTGATTTTTTTTTTTTTATGAGCAATTATTTCAACTGACAAGCATTTTCTGATTGACAGAATATTTTAAAAAGACAGATTAAAAATAATATAAATTATGCAATTCATTCTCCTAGCATGAGATAAAATCGAATAAAATTTAAGACTACAAGTATTAACACATAAAGGAATGTGGCACTGCCTCACACAGCAGGCTCACTTGGCAGGCAAATCATATGGCCTGAACGAACAGACATTTTGGTGGGCTGGAAGTGTCCTGAGCCACCGAGTTCAAAGAGCTGTGATCAGTGGGTCACCGCTAGTTGTTGACAGTGACGTGTAGTGGGCACAGTACCCAGACATTGGTTCCAGGACTCTTATTGCAATATCTTCATTAACAACCTGGATGGTGACGCGGAGGCACCCTCCGCAGGTTTGCAGGAGGCGCTAATAAAAGGCCAGCAGTCGCAAGAAAAAGGCACTTGTGGAATTAGGTTTTCCTACTTAGGAAGGATCCAAGTTCAAATGCAAGACAACACCTCTGAAAAAGGATTAAATCTGTTGTATTTTAAGGAGTAGAGCAAGGTATCTGCTTCTGCTCTGTCTCCTCTATCACATGCTCAGCACAGTACTGAACGTGCTGCTGTGTCACCCAGCTCACCTGTAGCCACGCAGCTCTGCAAACCTAGCAAAGGCAGACTATCTGCTCCTGCTTAAGTCAATGCAGTTTATTAAATTTAATATCAAATTTCACTTCACTATGGAAACGTGATTTTGGAAAACTACCATACTTTGAAATTAAAAGCTACAAGACCGGAAGGCAGAGAGCAATTATGATTTGACTGTCAATGATTGTAGTTAGTATCAATATTTCAGTATTTCAGACTTAATCCCTGCCCCCTGGTTTGATAGTAGAAAATCATTTGTACTGATATTCTTCTCTCAAGACTGGCTGCAGATGAGCTACACTGTCAGCACTGCATTCAAATAAGGTAAATGTCTGTTCGTGGTTTCAGCTTTAATGCACAACTGAAGGCATTGTCAAGCCTCCCAAAATCTCCCTGGCAGTTCTTCAGGACTTAGGTAACATCATAGGGTAAAATCAGGGTATTATGAGAAACGCAGGCCCAGCATCTGCCTTGGAGTGATGAGGCAGAGCCATGTTACAGGCACACAATCAGGAGTCAGTCAGGGGTAAGAGCAAAGGGTAAATAAAAGGCTACATCCCCTACTGATCAAATCAGACTTCCAGAGAAACACTCTATAAAGGCTAAAATGGTAGCCTGGGAATACACACTAGAAGGTGGGTTCACCTGAAAAGTATACACCCCATGTCTTCAACCAAAGCCTCAGGTTTTCTCTGATAGGAAGGAAAAGTTGACTCCTGGAGAATGATACATGAAAGGGAAAAACTTTACAGAAGGCAAAAGGGACTTTGCAAGTCCTGGAGAAGGCCAATTCTGAATCAATAGTAAAGAGTATAACTTAAAGTGAAGGGTTATAACTTAGAGCAGGCCTGAAAATATTTAATGTAATTACTATAGCTGCACAGGGCAGTTTCAGAGTGTGAAAGACAAGAGCTGGATGACAAAATACAAGTTGGGTGGGTGTCTGCATCCATCAAAGAGTGACAGATCTCCAAGCAAGACACCTGTGAATTGTGTAAGGAGAGATTTGTAGATAGGGCAATATCTGAAGATGACATTCAAAAGTAGCACAAATGCAACACTTGTTGCTCTGTGTGCGCTTAGGGCATGGCGAAAGTAATTAACGAAGTAAGAAGCACCTGAAGAATGGGTAATTGAGATTGATACATGGTACAAATCCATGGAGATCAAAGAGAAGCTGCAGGTTGGTTTCTTTGGATTTGGGCAGCTATAGGGTGGGACAGCACTGGGAACTGGCTAACCATTGTATCTAGTATGAGACCCCACTGCCCTAAAAAAGAACCCAGTATGACAAAACCAGGACTGATCCTGGTTTCTGAGTAGCATCGACTGATCCATCTTGTACCTGACATAGCCCAAGAAGGTCATGTAAGGTAATGCCTGTCTCATGGCATTAACTCATTTGTTCCTTCCTCTTTTTTGTATGTGCCAGAATTTTCCGTAGTCTTTTAAGAACCAGAATTCAGACAGTGGCTAACAGATCATTCAGTCTCAATTACTGCTACAAAGCAAGACACGGCATTTTGTTTCTTCATAGTTTGGATTCACCAGAAAAAAAAAAAAATAGCACTTCAGCTCTGCACAGTCCTTGTCATTACCTAAGGATAATTCTGCAAACATAGGGTGCCTCTGCAGCCACAACACCCTGAACACAACTCCGTAATTAAAAACTAAATCTCAAATATAAATAACATTCATCAAGCTCCTTTTTTTCTCTCTCTCTCTTTTTTTTTTTTTTTTTTTTTTTTTTTAGCATTACATGTGGTTGATTTATCCAACCAATGCCCCTCTGTCAAAGCTCTGAGGATCTAATGAGCCATGGAGAACACCTTAGCTTAGGCTGTTTTCAAATTTCATGAAGTGAGATAATGCAAATGAAAAGTGCATATGTGCTGAGCCTTCCAAAGTCCTGATAAGGTGTTAATAAACCTTAGCAAATTCCGATTATGGCTGTCTCATTATGTACATTGTTGCATTTTCTACAGATAGCAGTGTTGGTAAATTAAACCCCAGAAGTGCAATGCTTGAATCTGCTCACCTGAATGAACAATGATAAGTCATAAAGGGCAAAAGACAAAATCTCCCTATTTTTTCCAGAGTTCACTGGGCCAAAGCAAATCTGTAGTTGTTTAAGATCTCTGCTCTGTTTCTAATGCATATATGTCATTTTTAGGAGGCAAAAGTGCACAAAACACAGTATTTTATTACCTAAATTCTTCAAGCACTTTACCTGAAAGCCCAGGTGCCATCCCTAATCATAAAACAGCATACACTAAGCATTTTTTTTGCCAAATTCTCTTACATTCTTTATTATTATATCATATTAGAAAACTGCTGATTCAACAACAGCTATTTTGCTGCAGAAGGGATACATTCCTAAATAGGCACAGACGTGACAGGCAAAAAATATCAGATAAATACTTTCAGTGCTGATAAACTTGCAAAGACAGAAGTAAATGGGTTCTTATTAAATAGAGTCTTGTTCATCCCAGTGAACTTGAGCCATGTCAAACATCAAGATACCTGCTTGAACCTGATTTTTTTCACAGGCAGGACTACTTCTAGCATTTTATTCAGCCCTTAACTTGGCCAAGTGACCCTGGGAAGTCAGTCTGTCCTTAGTAATGACAGTGTGAAATGGAGATGCCAAGTGTTAAGCAACTCTAGATCTACACATAAAAAGGATTTATATTTAGCTCTTTTTGCACAGGAGCTGAATATTGGGTGACAGCAGTGTGGCAGAGCCAAGGCAGTTGGTTCTCCACTGATGAGTGAGAAGTGGCAACCTGGTGATTGACAGAGGTATGTGGGAGATGTGCAAGCCACTGCAGAAGTTAACGCAGGATGTCATGTAAAACAAACACTGCAGCCTGTAACAACAGCAAGGAAGAAAACAATGATGTATGAACTTATTGAAACTCAGCATGGTTCTCATTAAAAATAAAGTATTACCACTTAAAGTATAAGATAGAGGTCTCTAAACCAAACAGTTCTGGGAGCTGCATATTCGCAAAGCACAGGCAGGATTGCAGATCTTTGGAGCAGAATCTAAGAAGCCAGCAAAAATGGGTTGGAGATTAAATCCATGAAGAAAGATAAGATTATTTGTCCAACATCACTCAGCAGGTATGTAATAGAAACAGAGCCTAGACCTTTTGGATCCAGAACAGAAGGCTATTGGAGTAGCATCCTCCTTTCCCCAAAAGTTCATTAGCTTTGACAGAGGTGTCAAAAAAATATCAAAGCAACAGAGATATATATATGTAAATCAAATTTCCCCTTTAAGAAGTGTTTTATGAACCATCAAGAACAGAACTAAGGTATAAGGAAAAAAAAAAAAGAGAGAGAGAGAAAGAAGTCTCACATTTTAATGCAGTGTCTCTCTCAAAAAATCTCAAAAACCTCACTGATTTCTTTCACAAAGATGTAAACATTTTCCAGCAAGAGGGAACAAGCCCTCAGGTATGTCAGGTCTCTGCTGCTTCTGTTCTAGCACCTCTGACACTTATCTATAACACTTAGGTTTAATTAAAGCGTTAGGCTTAATGAATGTTCAGAGGAATGTAATACTTAGTGTCATTCAAGGACAACTTTGTTTTCCAAGGCAGCAATCAGTCTTACTCCAATCAAAATAAAATCAATAAAGTGGAACTCAGCAAATCAGACACAAGAATAAGTGCAACAATAGTGATCCTGTCTTAATCATGAAAAACAGTTAGCAATTCTCACCTGTTTTTATGGAGATGAATCTGGAAAAAGCCCCCTTTCATGCCAGCCCTATATAGCAAATTATTACCTGCTACACTTTTGGAACACAGGGAGCACAGTGGTCACTTATCCTTCATTCCAAAGGGCACAAGAACAGAAAGGTAAATGTTTTCACAGCTCACATCCCTCTGCTTCCACCTGTTCTTGATTTGCAATGACACTTTCCAGCACAAGGGGATGGAAACCTGCCAAGAATATTTATTTGTTGGGGAGATGTTTTGGGGGATCATGAGCACTATTTTTCAATTGTTTTGGCAAAGAGCTGTCATGTCCCAGGTCAGTCATGGTGCTGCTCCGTTCTGGTACTGCTTGCAGTCGCTCCTGCCTCTGCAGATAATGCGATGGCTGCAGAATGTGGCAGAGGAATGTGAACTGAATCCTAAGCAGGATGGGGCTGTTTCTAAAGCTTATGAACAATATGGATTATGGGCACTGAGAGGAATACAATTAGCACCAGTATACCCTTGTCTTCCAGCTGTCCATACACCACTCTTCCTTTTATGAGGTACTGATTTTTTAAAATTATCATTATTACTGTAGGAATACTGGAAGAATTACTCCACATGACTCAAGTTTCATAGTATTAACTTTGTCTATTCAATAGCAACTTAATTCATGATCGAGTTAAATCTCTGACAGCATTTCTAGCAGAAACTTTTTTTTTTTTTTTTTTTTTTTTAAGACTTATAACAATCATAAAAATGTGCTCTGGGCAGAACCTCAGCACATAAAGGCCCAGCTAAGGAACACTCACATTGCTTAAGGTGAATTCAGTATTTGTAACAGGCAGCATGAACTAAAGAACCATCAGTAATTTTATAGTACAGGTAACACTGACACAAAATGTCTCCTCTTGCTTTTCCCTCCCCTCATTCCCTTTTTACTTCCTTCTCACTATCCCTCCATAATGATAAAGCACAGCCTCTTCCCAGACGTGGAGGATAATGGTTCATCACCTGGGTTTTCTGCTCAACCTAGCACTGAGGAAGGAAGCTTCTCCACACTAAAGGGACTCGACCACAAGCAGCAAAGAGGTGTGCTGGCTGATTTGTTACCAGTTGTGTGAGACTCTTGGGGCCAGTCAGTCACATCACAGGAGAGGCAGCCTGGAATATTCTATTCCAAGGCTCTCTTTTACTCATTTTTAAAAAAATAAATTCCATCTCTATACAGTTAATCCAAAAACAATTATAAAACCAACATACGAAGCAACATAAGAAGTCAGAGATTCCTCATGCCATGAATTACACATGAATCTTCTTTGAATGTTGTACCAACAATTTGGTTAAACAGTCTGTCCCATTTAAATAATATGTAGAAATTTAAAGATAGAAGAATAGCATTGAAAATGTTTAGTATGTGCAAAACTGGACACAATTCCTAGGATCATGTATTTCTAACTAAATTGTGCAAATGCACTGGAAAAAAATATGCTTGGATTGTAATGGTTATATGTCAATTTGAGTCAGTTTCCTCTTTCAGTAGTCAAAGCTGGGACATTGTAATTTGCCAAGCAAATGGTCTATAGCACCTTGGTATCAGGTTTGCATCAGACAAAAAAGACAATGCGTGACATGAATTTAGAATCATATAATACCCGGAATTGGAAGGCATCATCAAAAGTCCAACTCCTGGGTCTGCACAGAACCACCCAAAAATAAGCCTATGCATCTGGGAGCATTGTCCAAATACTTCTTGAACATCAGCAAGCTCGGTGCCATGACCACTGTCCTGGGGAGACTGTCCCAGTGCCTGACCACCCTCTTAGTGAAAAACCTTTCCCTAACCCCCAGCCTGACCCTCCCCTGTCCCAGCTCCATGCCGTTCCCTCGGGTCCTGTCGCTGTCCCCAGAGAGCAGAGCTCAGCGCCTGCCCCTCTGCTCCCCTCTGAGGGAGCTGCAGGCCGCCATGAGGCCTCCCCTTGGCCTGCTCTGCTCTGGGCTGAACAAACCAGGGGACCTCAGCCGCTCCTCATACATCTTGCTCTCTATACTCTCCACCATCTTTGCAGCCCTCCTTTGAACGCTAATAGCTTTACTTCATTCTTATACTGTAGTGCCTAAACCTGCACACAGCCCTCAAGGTGGGGCCACAGCAGGCAGAGCAGAGCAGGACAATCGCCCCCCTCAACCCGCTGGTGGTGCCGTGCCTGATGTGCCCCGGGGTATGGCTGGGCCCTTGGGGCTGCCAGGGCACACTGGGACTCAGTTTACTAGAACCCTCTGAGCCTGACCCATCAGCCAATTGTTCACCCATTGTGTTATACATTTATCTAGCTGTATGCTGGACATTTTGTCCAGAAGGATGCTGTGAGAAAGATTATTGAAAGCTTTGCTGAAATCCCAAAAGATTGCATCAGCTATCTTTGTTTGGTGCAAGTTAGACCAAAGCTAAATATTCCATGCAGTATTTCCTGCAGAACAGCAGGAAATCTTTCAGTGACCTTAGATGTGAGCTTTCTTCTTTATTTTTTAAACTCTTGAAGATTACAATGGTGTGACAGATGAAAATTATTTTGGCAGACCCCTATTACTTGTTCAGGCAGACCATAAAAACTTGTAATACAGGAAAACAGCATTTAAAATTCAAATTCATAAAAATAAAGATATTTTCAGGTCAATGCTGAGCTGTCTAGGTAGCTCTATACACAGAGTAAATTAGTATTTTTCTTTACCAGCATGCCCCTGTGAATCAACATTATCGTCCCTTGACTGATAGACTGGCAATCTGTCACCTTAACCCCTCTGAAATAACTTGAGAAGTGAACCAAAAAAAAAAAAATTAAAAAAGTTTGCTTAAAACCCTATTTTAAATCCATAGAATTGAAATGTTTTTCTGAACATATACTGTGTATCAGCAAATATAACATACATTTTTAAATTTCAGTTTTTACAAATCCAAAAAATTCCAAAAAGTTGAACTTTTTTTCAATTATTCAGCCCTGTTTAATAGCATTTAATAGTAATTATAGAGACACTATATTTACCCAGTCATCTCCCAGAAATGATGTGAGAAATAAGTGATTAAAAAAATGCTTAGAACATTATTAATTGATCACATAAGATGTATTATTAATGATTCCTTTCTGCATAGGTCAGTATAGGCAAAACCCTTTATTTTACTGGAAAATATTAAATAAGTTAGGAGCATTGCAATCATTATGGTTAAATGAAAAAATAGGATTTACAACCATTTGGGCTCAAAGCATTTATTGCATTAATTTCATCTATTTGTTGCAATGCATGAAAAATGTTGTCTTTGAAGAACTAAGTATTTGTGTTGTTTTGCATCACAACTTTGTTATCCTCTTGTAGCCCTAAAAGAAGATAACTAGGATCAGACATCAGATTACATAGACATAAAAAGAAAATAATGAATGACTATAAATCAGATCATTAGGATATAAATCAAGGGAGCGGTTCATAGTACAAACCTCAAATAAAAAAATACTTTATGCTTTCAAAGCATTCTATATATTTTCATTATATTTTACAGTATGTTTTATAAATAAACAGTTCTTTATATATATATATATATTTGTCAGCAAAATAACTGGAGGGACAGTAGGTCATACATCCATCATCCCTCACAGTTTTAAGTATGATGCTAAAGCACTTTTTTTTTTTTCTTTTTTTCTCTTTTTTTTTTTTTTTTTCTTCCTGCACTGCATCAGGCCCAGGGAGGGAACACAAGTCAAGTAATCAGATGTCACCACTACAGACTCTCAAGGCTTGCAAAGCTCTTCAGACAACCCAAGACTTGTGTTTGGTTGCTCAGGGACTGGCACGGCACCTGCTCTTAAATTACACTTTCCATTTGCTGCCAGGGACAGGCAGGCTGGTCCCTGGAAGCCTCTGGTGTGATCTGGCACAGCCATCTTCATGTCCTTGCATGAGCCAGGACCCACGTTTTACTACTGCTCTGCTCTCCAGGTGCTGCTACAGGAGCACCTGACTGCCAAACAGCCACCTCCAGATGTTTTTACAGGAGTCAACAAATTCCACAGAATTAAGCAGAACACAAACAGAACCTTTGATTCCACCCTAAAAACATGTCAGAGGAAGTAAAAGAATGAAGAAAGTGAAAATTCAAAATCAGAGGGGGCAGTGAAGACCTCCGTGCTGCTTCAGATAGATGTGACTCAGTTTCCTTCAGAGCATCTTTCCACCAGCCTGCGACCCGCAGCACAGTGGGTCACTATTGCACTAGCAATACTTCTAGCAACTGCCCAGTGCAACTCGCAGCTTCCCCCGCCAACCATGCCACCCCACACCAGACAGCCTTGCAGCCTGTGACAAGAGCAGCGCTTGCTGCATGGACAGCAGCACATGCAGGTGTTACAACAGGCTCTGAAAATGTTATAGAAAGCTGCGGTCAACAGGATGAGACCACTTTGCAATCAGAAAGGGAAAAGAATCGTTATGCCACATCATCTTTAGATCTTCATATAGGGAAAAAAAAAATGCCACGCTGAGACACTTGAGGCAATTAAGGGAAATCAAGGCATGGCTTGGGAAATCCAAGTACATCCAGCTCCTGGCACCTGACCTAGCAGCATGTTAGCATCACGTGTCTTCGAGGCCAGAGCAGGCTGCTGGGCCCGTCCTCCAAAAGGGAAGATGCTGTGTAGGTGGGAAGAGCAGATGCCTACGGGAGAAGGGAGGAGTGGTGTGATAAACAGGCAGAGAGCATCATCTGATGAGTGATTGTAAGCAACTTCCTCATTTTCCCCCTACAGAGCCCAACTCACGGCAGATGCCATTAGTACAATAATGTTACACTTGTCGTTTTGGAGTACATTCACTTTAACATATTTGAAGTTCTGTTTCATACAAGAAAAGCACAACGCATTGTGACCAACCACTAGAGACAAAATAATGAAGTGACCAAACTTGCTATGATTTTTTAATTTTTTTCTTGTCAGACCTCAACAAAGGTCTGCACAATCAATTTAATCACAGGCCTGTAATGGGACTGAACAAGGAAATACAGATGAGGGGAAAAAACACTGCCAGAAGAACAACATAAATCTGTTAATGATACAAGGAAGCCTTTTGGACTCCTAGCTATTTAGTACATATTTTTTCCAAAGATACAACTTCCCCTTACAAAACATTCGTTAAAACAACTGAAGCAGTCTCCTAGTTTCAGAGGATTCCTCCCTCTCCCCTCTTCACCAAGGATGCTTATTGTGTGAGATCTGAAACACAGAAATACCTATGTGATGTTCCACAATTTACCAGAAAATACTCAAATCTTTATTTTAATGTGTTGCTTCTGTGCAGCTAAAAACCTGTGCTTCTGTTGAAGGGCTGACAGACAATACTGGGTAGCTTCATAATGCATATTCCTCTAGTTACTGCAGCACAAAATTGCACTTTATCTTCCAACAGGGTAAACAAATCAAAAGAAGCAGATTAAAAGTATTTCTATAATAATAATGGCTATACAGGGGAGTGAGCTGATGTGGAAAAAATTGACAATGCCCTAAAAGAGTCCGCTCCCATTAGAAGCTGAAGGTTGGTAGCAATAGATGACCCAGAACAGCCAAGATTAGTTTTACGTACACTTCAAATGTTCCTCACTGAGACAAGTTCTAACTTTCTGACTGCCAGGTTGAGTAAAATAGATGGATTTTTAAGCACTATATTATTTGTCCTTGTAATTAGATGGAAAAAGGCTTGCAATTGGACAGAGCTTTTCAATTGCCTGTAAGGTTCATCAGCGGGGAGCTGTGAGTGAACAATCCCAAACATATGTGAGGAAAAGAAAAGTTTGCACGTAGCATCCTCCGTGAGGAGACTTCACATGTTTAGGCAACATCCTGTATAAAAGCAGCACTGTTCTGAAACCAAGCATTTTCCTTGGGGATTCTGGGTTGAGCACCTCTGCTGTTGAACTTAGGACCTCACACTGCATCAAGCCTAACAGTGTCAGATGGCAAGATTTCCTGTGAGCTAAAAGCTGATGGGCACTAGTTTGCTATACTATGTTCCTAGGTAATACTTCCTTATGTCTTCACACAGTACCTTTTGAAGTTAAGTTTTGCCTTAAAACAGGAGACAGGTTTGCTTTTCCTTTCAGTTCATGTGCAATGCTATCAGGACGCAGAAGACGACAGGGGAATCACAGATGAACCTTTTTTTTTTTTTTTTTTTTTTTTTTTTTCCAGAAGCACAGAGCACAAGTGAATTATTGAGAACTGAAATTTCTCCTCAACTTTGAGGTTCAAGCTATAACTTTTGCTATTTCAGGCAGAGAGTATTAAGTTTATAAATACATCAGGAAAAGGCAAAAGGGAGGGTCAGTATGATTCAGTGACTGAATTACAAGATCACTGAAAAGGCCAGTTGTATGGTTCACTACACAAGGTGCTCAGTAATTAGATAGCAAGTGGCTGAGGCCAAATGGAAAGAAGAAAAAACGCAGCTCCCTCACCCACTTGCAGCTCTATCAGACAGACCTAGTGCCTAGCTTCCAGGCTGGTCTCTGCTGTGCTGCCCCGTGACGGGTGCACACGATTTACAAGGAGATACAAGCACAAGTTTTCCTCTAGAGACAGCAGAGGTCAGCAACCCACCAACAGCCAAATGCACAAGGTGAACCTTGTGGGACAGAATAAATATTGGGAAATATGGAAAGAGGCATGGAGTGAGACAAAGGCAGGGAAAACACAATAAAGAACAAATGAGGCCACGCTCTGTCTTGCAGAGCAGATCCGTCATGCATCACACGTCCCATCCCACTGCCGCCTGCAGCATCTGCCTGCCCCTTCTCTGGCAGGGGCAGCCTCCAGTGCCCCACAGAGAGAGCACCCAGACCACCCGTGCATGATCTATTTCTCCTTTCCATGCTCCCTGTAACCGGGCCTGCGCTGACCCTTCATTTCCCATTGCTATCAGCCGCCTTCCTTCAAAAAGGGATTTTTTAAATGCCCCTTAACAGGGGCCACAGCTGCTTGCCTGTAGCAAGGCCTCAGTGTCTTCTTCCACTCCTCTCCATCCTCTCTTTGCTGTTCCCCAACTATTTGTCGTCTTTCACTCTGGAAGTATGTGCAGAGAGAAAGAACAATTGCTATGATGAAGGACATTACCCGATTCCTCGAGAACCATGTTTGATCTACAGACAAATGCAAATGTACTCAATTTCTGCAATATGACAGGGTCCAATTTTCCCTAGGCTGATGCTCCAATACTTCCCCAAATCAAAACAATTCTGGCCAGAGATACCAGGAAAACACTGATATTTTAGAACTGATCAGTGCAACCTTCAAAGGTGGAAATTAAAGACAGATAAATAGATGAGCAAGCTCATACATGAAATTAGGAGACTGAAGAACTGGAGAAGAAAAAGCAGTTGCAGTGAATGAAATTCTATGCCTATAACCCTTAACCTTGAGGCAAACGTATCTTAACCCTCACCTAAGTGATGCTTTTCATTAAGTGAACAATAAAAGCTGCAAGGCATAAACCTCACTGAAATCAAAGTTTAACGGAGAGGTTGGTAAGACATACTAGAAATATGCAAGTAATGTATTACATTTCTTGAAGGGTGATTCAAATGTTACTGAAACTCCATGCAAAGTCTATCCCTCCAGTAATGGGAAGGCTCTTGACAAATCACACCACAAACATTTGATCAATACTACTTGAAAAATTTCACTGAACTCCAAACTGTAAATACTTTGGGAGAACAACATAGCAAAGACAGGACAGAAATTTCAAAGCTCATTCCCACACTGTATAGAAAACCCTTTACAGCCCCTCGATTATTTCCTAAGAGCAGAATACAAATGCTAGCAGTGATGCTAAATACTAGCACCCTCTAGCGTGCACCTCTGCTTACAAATGTCCTGCTCGAGTTCCTTTTACTGCTCAGGTCACACTGAACTGCCGCGCTCATATTCATTCTCTGCAATACCTGCCCTCCTATAACTCACACAAAGAGAAATCCCTTTTATATCCCATAGAGTTGATGCAAGTTCACATCAGTTAAAAACAATTATTTTTCGGGAGAACTTTTTTTTTTTTTTTTTTTTTTTAATAGGTTTATTATTATTATTATTATTATTATCGTTTTCCAGTTCACATGATAATGTTTCCAGGCAGCCAATTAGCAAAGAAAGTACTTGCCAAAGAGCAGTCCTAAGCCTTCCCCAGAGCTAAAATTAAAACGTACATAATTACTCAGCTAAAGGTTTGCGATACTATTGTTTACATCTTAAATTACTCTTACCTAAATGATACTCTATTAAAGAGAAGCTTAATTAAAATAAAAACAATAAAATAAACTGATAGAAAGGTTTCATTTGGCTCATAATTATGGAATACCTAACTTTCACCTGGAATGTTTTATATTTTTTTTACAGTTTGTTCCAGGTATGTTTTTTGATCATGAAAATTAATTTATTCATTAACAAGGCTTGAAAGAACAGCATTTTGCATTTTTATTTATTTATTTATTTTGAGACTAACACGCTACAAAGAAGTCTTTTAAAACCTTTTATTAAATTAATCTTTTTTCCATTTATAAATACAACAGTCACCACTTCGAGGTCAGCATTTTCTAATGCTTATGCAAAATGATCAGATTACGAAGGGATCATCTAAGTAGAAGCTATATGTTATAGCTGTGAGGCAGTGACTGACAAAATTTGGCTATCCAAAGAAATATACACATATATATGTATATGTATTTAAATGAAGGAATCAGGCATACAACAGAGCCATAGAATTGTTTTGTCAAAAAGCGTGCTCCTGCATGCAAAGAAAACGTACAGGAGAGGAGCCTGGAATTGCATCTTTAAAAGGTAAGACAAAACATGGTCAGGTCTGGAGGGGAATCCTCTTCATGCTGTTATCCTTCTATTACTGTACTGCTTAAAATACAGGGCCTTGGAAGGGATGAAAATTTCCATGGCAGAAGGTAAGAATGGCCTAGCAGCACTGAACAAATGTTGTGATGATGCTGAAATACGTGGTACAGAGTAAACAAATCCCAGCTTCCACACAGCTCTTGTATTTGCAGCACGGTCTGCCTCCAAACCACATCCCAGGGACCTCACACCATTAGACATGCATTCTTGTACGCTCAACTCTTTCTATTGTTTACTTCCCACCTGAAGCCACCGTTCTCTAGCACATCACAGTTAAACTTTGTGAATACCTCACAAATGAAAGTAAAATATAGGCAAATAATAATAAGGGAAGAAGCTTTGAAAGATTTGCTTTACCAAACAGGAGTTCTTAAAATAAATAATGAGTCAGGAAAAACAAAATATGTTCAGTTAGCTGAATTGTTTCTATATAGACTGCTCTAAAGCTCTCCATATGGGATAAACAGATGTTAACGTATACCAAGCAACAACAGATAACCCTTGCATGACATCATTCACATTATTCCATTGGATTGTATTTTTATCAGACAAAAATAGCACTTGCTAATATAATGTGGAGGAGGAGGAGAGTCTATATGTATAAAGAACCAGCTTCAGACTCTTTCAGAACTAACTACTTGGAGCATCCCACCTCGTGTTGGGCATTTCATGTTGTCTGTGCCCACTTGTAGTCGCAGCGCGGTCGTTCCCCCCTGCCTGTCTGGGTGAGCACAGCAGACGCCCTTCCTTTGCAGGCCCACCCACCAGTCCCTCTAGCACTCAGAGCACCCAAGTGCTGGCTCATTTACTCTTGCATTTGAGTCACTTCTTGCTAACACTGTAAAAGGATACCCGGCGCTAAGCATCTGATGCCTTCGCAATAAGCTGGTGATAAAATCAGACAGGAAGTCTGACCTGACAGCTGCTCTCACCCTCTCCAACCACCAAGGAGGAAACCAGAAACTAACTCAAAATCTAATCAATATCCTCCATGAACATCAATTCCTGGGCTGTCCTGAAGTCAGCAGAGGACAAAGTAAATATTAGATTTCTTTATTTTTGAACAGGGCAATGACTAGATTTCACTGCTGACCAGTAGCTTCATGCTCTCCTGGGAATGTACAAACAAATGAGCCAGTTATTTCACCACATTGCTGTTCATTTCTCTTTGTTCACTTCTGTGGTGTTCAACACACTGTCAGAGTACTCGACTGAGATGTCTGAAGCAGGCATTGCTTTGTGTCTTTGGCCCGTCTCTTTCTCTCCCTCAGATGTGGGGAGAGCAAAGCACGTCAGGATGCACTGGTCCTTTCCCCCCAATCCCCGTGTGATGCAGGACACGGCTTCACTGCAAGCTGCCAGCAGGCGCTGCAGGGCTCAGCCTCCACAAGTCACCCACCTCTCTGAAGGCAGATTCTCAGTTTACATGAAACATTACTTCAGTAAATGACCCGGCCTCTCAGTGGTAAAATAAAGCTGAAAATGCAGTATGCATTATTTGCTGCCCCACAGCAAATGGCAGTAAAAATTGTTTCACTGTACTGATGCTATAAAAAAAAAAAGGGGGGGGGGTTGTGGCAGCAATGGGGAAGAGTATTCAGAAGTCTGTGTCACATTGTGGTAGAAACAATTAGCAATGTCGTTTCATAATGCACTGGAAAGTGTTTTGAGTGAACATCAAAAGAAAAATTCATTTAAGTTTCAAAATATTTGGATCCCCAGGTGAGTTAAACCCAACTTTTTTTTTTTTTCTTTTGAAACAGCTTTACCTACTTCCTTTATTACAAAAAAAAAAATAAAATAAAATAAAATAAATCTGTCCTCCTTTGCCTCCTCATTCTCCTAGAGCTCCAAGTTCTACTATACTAGCTAGCAGCACCACTGTGAAAAATTGTTCTCTTTTCCTGATGCTGTCTTCCCTAATTCACATTTCCTTAGGGAACATATCCAAGTATTTAGTTTGTTATTTCTATGTATACCTTGGGAGTTTTGGTCACTACTGTCTTCCCTTTTTCTCTGTGGCGACCACCCACAGGCCATCAAAACAAATTAGGCCTGGTAACATTAATAAATTAGAATAGCTTACAATCAACATCATGCTTATTTAACAAGTGATAAGTAACCTAAAACGCAACTCCGTGCATCATTTTGCTCTAGTTGCTATTTGTATAACACAACCATCTGATCTTAACAAGTAAATTCACTGAAGTTAAAAAAGAAAAATTGGAAGCACTGTTTCAGTAATGCTACTATATACAAAATAGCTTCCATTATACTCATTTCCCATAATTACATTTTTGAAAAATCTTTTATTCTTGGCAGTCCTTGAGAGGAGTGGTGCTGTACCCCTCCTCCGCACACCGCTCCTGCCCCACCACAGTCACACCTGCCACTCTCCTAAGACTTCCTTCAGTGACTTCTGAGGTTTGGACAATTTTTATATATAAATACATATAAAAGGATATATATATATATTTATATCCTTTTTAAATTGGAAAATAGTTGGACCCCAGAAGAAAATACTCATCCCAGCCTCTCATATTTCAAATTCAACATTTTTCTCCTCCATTTTTCTCCCAAACACACATAGGTACACACACACATTCATTCTATTATTGGGAAAAACAGGGCAAATATGACTGTTGTTTACAACCTAGCAGCAAGTGCCTGCAATTAACAACTCAACATGGACTAACCTTGCTTTGAGAGAAACTGTTTTTGAAATAAAACTGCAAGAGATTATACACGAAGAAGCCACAGCACAATGGTGTGAAAAAACTAGCAAGGTCTTACAGGCAGCAACTCTTCTACAGCAGGTGCCAAAAACAGCGTACAGGCAACTGAAGTGTTCAGGCAGCTTCATCTGTTCAAGCTGGATCAACAAGCATGACTTGCACATGTGGACATCAACAACAGACTTTGTGGGTATATTAAAATAAGTTACATAAGTAGAAGGTTAAGATGTAAATAATAACTGGAAGTCACATTAAAAAAAAAATAAAAAATAAATCTGTTTTTGAGCAGCGTAATGGAAATATCAATGTTATTCCCAGAGTCTGAATTCCTGGAAACCATGAGGTTACAACAAGTGAACAATTTATTATTATTTAAGGTAATATAATGTGATTCATCCTAGATGAAGATTTTTATTAATTTTACTCCACGCTCTATGTAGAGGAAGTGCATTATGTTGCTATAGCCTCATCACTGTGTTGATCTGTTCACTTATTCTAAAAGTAAATAACTTTTTTTTTAAGGTACGCATCCCTTCTGGCTTTAGCATTGGAAGGTAAGGGCCAGGTCTAGCATCATGGCTGTGCCCTGCCAGCCCTTAGTTCCACCGAAGAACTGAGTTGAGGCTGCCTGCTGGCTCCACGATCTCAGCTTATTCTTTATCTGACTGTTTCAAGCTCCAGATCAAGAATTCCCCTCAAATTTGTTCAACTGTTTGCAAGACCACACATATGAAAGGGTTCTCAGGGGTATAGCTAGCTGGCTGAGCAGTGAAGCCCTATATGCACTGCTGTAGAGGATTTTGAAAAGCAAGATGTATCTCCTTAGCACTGTTGTCTTGGAAAGGTGCTTTATTGTCAAGAGTATAATGGCAGGGACACGTGTCTTTTACCAACTACATATTTTCCTGCCTTTTCTCCTCAAAACAAAATGTAGTTTGGCATAACAGCTCTCACACGTAACCTGAAATAAAGCTGAAAACAACTGTTTTTAGGTGAGGTGTGGCATTTTTTAAAAATCTGCTAATGACTAATTTCAGAGTAAAGTAAGAAATTAAGCAATTAGCCATGTTGTCCTCTTCAACAGTTCTCAGCAGAGTCTTTGCAATGCTATAAGGGTCTGAGTTTCCTTCAGTATTTATCTGAGACAGAGTTTTTCCAACACATCACTTTGAATGTTCAGAGTTTTACCATCTGCTTTGAGAGCAGCATAAGGGAAAGCAAGGAAGAGAAAAAAAAGAAGAACAGGACAATGAAGCAGTTGTCCTCCCCAATAGGTAACAGCTTTCTGACAAATAACGTGTCAGCTCATGCTCATACAGTTCATGTTGAGATTCATTTACCTGACAAATCACTCCCCCCAAACTTCTAGCTTTGTTATTTCCTTAGATAATTATGCCTGCATTTTTTTTCTTCTGGTGTGATTTGTGATGGTAGCGAACATCTGGCATTTTGTTATACACAAGTTTCTTTCCAATTAATATGAAGAAACAAATGTCATTTTAGGAACATTTTGTTTTGCAAAAAGGTTATGCCCTAGGTAAGCTTCAAATAAACATGTAAATACACACATACGTTACCACACACTCAAATACAGCCCAAAAAAACTAGTTGTACAACAATACATATAACCTTTTTACCCCACATTATTATAGTGAGTATGATATGACCTATTCAGAAAGAGCAATAGGAAAAGATTTATTGGAGAATCACATTCAATAAAAACCAACAGTTAGTAATCTCTGTACTTCTCACTAACTGAGGACATCCCAAACCCACCATGGTGGCACTGGAAGTATCTGTTGCCTTTTCAATGCATAAATTCTGGTGCATCTAGGAGTGTGTTCATATCCTTGAGATTTTCAAATCCTTTGTGGAAATGTGATTCCCAAGTCCACCTAACATCTGCACCTTGCACTAGGCTCAGACTAGATGGATTACGCAGAGAGATCCATCAAATTTCTCTAGGCAAGTGACAACTGCAATGAGCCTCTTCTTTCTTATCTCCTGGCAAACATTTTACTGATGGCCTCACTTTCCTCTCAGTTTTTAATTGAATTTATTATGCACCTCCCTATTATTATTATTATTATTATTTTTGCGGGGTAGTTGTTTGTTTCAGTTCATTGTTCAGACTATCTAAAACGGCTTCATGCCACTAGTCACATATTTCTATTGTTATTTGTAGACCACATGCAATCTGCTACTCTATCAGAAACACGTCCATTCCTGTATCTCACAAGGGAAGACAAAATCAATTTCAGACAATCTGAGAAAACAGTATTTCCTTGGGGGTCTTAACTACTCCCTAATGTGTGTGCTGTTTGTTCTGCAACCACCCCCACACTGCACAGAAAATCCATCCCTGTGCCCTGAGCTCACTCAGTGGTGGGTCTGCAGACACTTCTGAGCAGGTATTTTTCCAGGGTCAGGATAAAAACCTACAAAAGCTGAGGACACGGCAGCAAAACACTTTGCATGGGATTTAAACAATCAATATGAGGACAGGATATTTTGCCCTTTGGGGTGTCTCTGCTACTCCACATCGTGCAATATTCAGAGTACCCTCCCTTGCATCTTCACTGTTCTTCAGACTTCGTTGGTGAGTGCGTGCGCCTGCCAGGAGACCTTCAAAGAACTGAGCAGTGGCTGAAGAGAGAAACCTAATAAAACAAACCTGAATTAATGCTAGAAGGGATACTGCCAGGGCTGAAGGTTTACCTCCCTGGAACTTAGCCAACATATCTGTGTTTGAAGCCTAAACATTTGTAGGAAGTGCCACATGGAAAATCTCAGTTAAACACCAACGCGTCAGCGCAGCAGGTCTCCTTTCAGTCCCATTGACATCCATTGAATACAACTACTTGACAGTACCTCAGTTCTCTCTGGTGAAGTTTCGTCCAAATAAAAAACAAAATTTGAAATCTGTAGGGCTGCAGACTAATTCCTTATTAAAGTACACCCTAAGCAATGGAGCCAGTCAGCTTCCACATCACTGCTTGTGACTGATGCAGCTGTGGCATCAAAACAATTTTTCTGTCACCACAACCTCAACTCAACCTTGGAGGAAGAAAAGAATCTATAAAGATAGAACATGTATTTCAAAAAAGATACATAGCTTCAAGCCCGAGGCTAATAAATTGGCCATTAAAAAATATCTTTAGCTAAACTCTCCCATAATCCAACTTTTGCAGTGATGGACACCGCACATAAAAAACCGACAGTAAACTCAACTGAACCAGGTGGAAAGAACTGAAAAAAGGTTTTAAATGAACTAGACAGCTGTTCTTCCACTGTCTTGCTCCTGACAGACTCAATCAGGCACTCTCTGAGCTCCTAAAGATGTCCAGATGTTGAGGTATGAAGTTTATTTTCGATTTTCAACATTCCAAAATGCAACATGTGACTTCTGTGCGATAAGGCTGTCAACCTTTAAATAGCAAATGCAATTTGCTATTGCTAATACCCCATTGTCCACTCACTAGTTTGTGCTTTTCCACTACAAATCTAAGATATAAATTAAATGCCATGAAACTGCTTATTATCTTTTTTCCATTCAGTTCCTCTGGATGTGCTATTTGCAGCTAATTTTATTTCCCTTACTATTGTCTGAAAGGATGGGAAGCAATTACATGTAAATTTACTAAACCTACATAGCATGTGGAATTAAAGGATAGCACTCATTTTTTTCCACATTTATCTTTAGAAGTTTGTATTCTGGTCCTTCTTATCACAAGAAATATATACATATATATTTACAGTGACATACTGATACAAAATTAGTATTGGGGGTGGGTCACTTGCTGCCTGTGGCTACCTCATTACAAAGCTGAAATTGCATCTATTTGCAATGCTGTTTTTGTACAACATATGGCACCAATGTCAGCATTCTTCAATGTGCTTCAACACAGATTTATTACCCAGAAAACTTTAATACTGATAAATATTTAATTTATAGCTTCATGTAAAATTATTAATCTAATAGCAGGGCAGATGGACGGAAACTAGCTTCCATTTCCTCATGCAGAGTTTTGTGCCATGTCCCAAATGTTACTGTCTTCTTTTAGGAATACTCATCTACTGAGGTCAAAGTAAAATGCAAATTTACCTCAAAGCTACAAAATCAATTCTTAAAATCTGTGAGGCCTCCAAATCTTTCAAGTTAGTTTATTAATATCAATTGATGAAGCCTCATAAAGCTGCTGCTGGGTAGCTAAATGTAAAGAGTAGACTAAACCAAGGTGAAAGAGTCAAGAGATCACAAAAGGAAGAAAGAAATGCAAATGCATTCAGCTTTCTTGGGGTGTTCTTGTAAGACAAATGACCATATGCAGAAGGATAACAAAAATCAATAGAAACATAATGAACCTAAATGGGATTGTGTCCATGTTTTCACAACTGATGTGGTCTCTGGCCATGAAGAATCATCAAGGGTCACACTAGATAAAGCTACCACTGAACATCAAAGACGGTCTCTTGAAAGCCCATCAAACAAATAATTGATGTTAAAAGCAAGGATCCGCACATTATATTTCACAGGAGTAAAGGACATTCAGCAGAATCCCCATGGCAATTTTATATTAAAAAAAAAAAAAAAAAAAACTATGATACTATTTTACCTGTTTATTCATTTCAGTCTTTGATCCATCTACGTGGAACTTTAAGCCTTGCATTAAAGCCAAAAACCTAATGTAAGCAAGTGAGTTTCCTTAATGAAAAATACCCTCCCATATATTGCTTGGCAAGACAATGCCCTGTCACAGTGAAGTACCATAGAAGTTCCCATACCTGTACACAGCCCGCAGGAAAACACAGTATTTAACTACTGGAGTTTTCCCCAATGCATAAACCTCAGTTTTACATGAACTGAAATGACTGAAGTATTTAATGTTTTCTAGGTTTCCATCTCTTTTACTCTTGCCTGTATGCTTTGTTTACTTTCCAGCAGAAAAATGCAGCACTCCATTGACAAGAGTCTCCAGGGAACAGGATGGTTTTTCAGAGGATAGTAGTAACAGAGATGATTATTCAGTTATCAACATCAACAACGGGACTTAAAAGAACACACATTGGTGCCTGCAGAATAGTGTCTTACTAGCAGCTTTCATGACCTGTCAGGGAAAGAAACAAACCCACTGAAAGCCATGGTAACCACTTCGAGGAAAGAGTCAACAGATCCTTGTTGTCAAATCCTTGAAGTCTGCCAAGAGCTCTAATATAATTAGCAAGGGTTTCTTTGACAAGGCAAGGCAATCTAGCAGTTACTGCACTAGGCTGAGATGAAACAGCTGAGAGCTGATTCTTTGACTCTGCCACTGATCAAGTGAACGGCCTTGGGCAACTCGCTGCATTCCCCCATAATTTCCCTGGAATAGAGGGAATGCAGCTAATGATGACAGTTTGAGAAACAGGCCTGTGGCTGCCCATTAATTCATGTGGCTTTTGAACAGCATTTATCCTCACATCCTTTCAGACAGACTAAAAGTTCCATTCTGGAGCAGAAATGTAACCCCAAGGAGAAAAGCCTTGTCCAGAAAACTAGAACACGCTCAACCTGAGGCTGCCGACTTCAAACACTTCATTCAAAAGAGCAAATCAAGTAGGAAACATCGATCGTATCTGTCTGGTGATGTAAACACGTACTATTTTGTAATTTTATTGCACACACCCTAAAACACGCACATGCTCAAAAGGTCACTGAACATTCTGTAGGCCCATGTGAAGCAAGTGCTGGCAAGTGCTAGATGACGACCCGCACCCAAGACAGCCCACTTACAGCTAACTGAACTGAACCTATACCTCACAGAAACGTGGCATCACACTGTGTTGCTATCCAGGTTTGAAATGCCATGACAAGACTAAGCAAAGACTACACTGAGCAAAGAAGATGGAAGTTTTTCTTTTCCATACAGCCAATCCTATTTAAGGTATCTAAAAGGACTTTCCAGAACAATCAGATAAATATCAGCAAACAAACAGTTATAGCTGGAACAGCAGGGAGCAAGAGGTTCCCAATCCTGAAACATGTTTATCTGTAAAACGTATGAAGGTTGTCAACCACTGTACACTTAATTGTTCTTATATCAAAATTGTGCTGGATGGAAAATGAATTTATAAAGAAAAGGTCTTGTATTAAAAAAGAAATCCACATTTCCTAATTCTAGGCCTTGTGTATAAAAAAGAATGAATATTAGAATAAATCATCTAAATGCTTTACTAGTGCAGGGAGATGCACTTGCATATAATGAAATTATTGCCTTTATTTCAGAAGATAAACTTGTTCTTTATAACTTCATATTAATTTGGCCAAATACTATGCCTGCTATGAAGCTGAATGCAAAACATTTGATTTTTTTCCTCCAAAATATTCAGATGAAAACATTTTCCTCCAAGATTCTTAATAGCAAAGGAAAGAGTCTCCAGCTACACTTCTGTTTTCCTTTTTCTTCATTGGGGTATTAGGTATCAGCCTAATTAGCTGACATACCTCATCCTATTTGACAAAAACTGCATGCCTCAAAAGCGTCAACAATTAGAAAATAACAACAAAGTATTAAACTACAGAGGAAGGACCACTGTGAAAAGACTAGTAATCACAAATCAAGGATTGAAACAGGAATACCCTACAGTTTACTCATGACAGAAGGCTGAGCAGTACAAAAAGGATTATTTACTTGTATAACATGACAAAAGACGTGCATGCTGTGAATCTCTCCTTCCTAAAGACTGCCTTTTAAACCAACAGACAAAGCTGATTGAAATCTCAGACTAATTCTGGGCAATCTGCTATTTTCCTATAAATCAATAACACAGTGGTTTGGAGGTTGGTCATGTAATCAGCGATTTGGGGGAAACTATTTTCTCAAAGATGTATTTTGTTAATTATCTTAGATGGGAATGCATCTCTTTTAATCAAAAATGGCAATTCAAAATCTTCTTACAGAATGCAAAATCCCGAAAGCCAACCCCTTCACGTTGCTGTCAGTCCCTGTAGGTTTCATCATGTTGAGTAAGCAATACACTTTTAAAAGCCGTAGCTGAGCAGAGACAGGAGCATGGAACTTCATCTTCACAAAGCACACACTGAGTTTTATTCCAAAATACAGGCAAATTCATTTAATCTTTGCAGCTGAACATGCCATTATTCATTGTTCAGCAGTAAACTATTTTTTGGCTAAAATCCATTCTACCTTTGCATCACTATCTTATACCAAGACTCTTCATTTTCTGAATCCACTTACTCTGAAAACCCAAACGACTTTGTCCTTGCAAGATAACAACCCTTTTAATATTACCATTTCATTTGTGTCTAGGAAAAATGACAGGTTATTCTGCTAGGTATTATACCACCAGGACCAGACAGCTAAGATCACATATCCATGTATTTTTATCATATCCTTTCTTGCCCATAAAAGCTTTGCATCTTGGGTCATGAACTAGAATTTGTTGCCACAGGAGGCTGTGGAGTCTAGCATTTCCACTAAGTCTGAAATAACAGATAACCGCTCAAAAACAGATACTAGAGGATACCTCTCTTTAATATTCTTAATTCAACAGATGTGGCTGCTGGGGAGAGGATGGGCCGCAGAGGGTGGCCAGGCTTGCATACTCTCCCTAACTAGCACCACCTGCTACCACCTTCAGAGGCAGAATGCTGGGAAGATTGGTCTGACCCAATAGGGAGTTGAAGTTACTCTCATTGTTCTGAAAACCTATTTTTTGAGCTTGGTCATTTATTTTACTCTGATTTTATCACAATCTGCAGCTTTTCTTCTCAGCTGTAGTAAAACTTTCCTTTCCAGTCTATAAAATACCTTTTTGCTTAATTACAAATACTTCAGATTCATTATGCTGTTCTATCTTATCTCAATGAGCCATTTCAGCTCTTCCATCTAAAGGTCATGTTCACAGTATAATAAAGCAGCACTTCTACCTGAGCTTACAATGGTGTGACAAATTGTGTGCAGGAACAAAGATAAAAGGAAACTGAAGTATGCAAAATTTAGGAATGGGCCTACTTCATTGCACATGAAATAAACACATACCATCATTACTCCTCAATTTCTGCCCCTATGCAAAATCTGGAAAAGAGATCCACAATAGCTCATATTTTATCTGTACATTTTATATGTTCCAGAACATAAGTGATTAACGTGTTTCTGAACACACTGCAGCAGTCACATTGCAAGGAGCAAGTATTAAGGGAGGCATGATTCCATGGGTTTAAAAACAGTTGAATTATCTACATACCACAGGCAGCATTGGGTAGTCAAGGTCTGTACAGTAGCTGAAGTAAGCAAGTCAGCAGATAATGCAGCAAAGAGTAGCCCAGCTCTAAGTTGGTCAAGAGACGAATATTCTCAAAACTGATTTGTATTCAGCCTCACATGACAGACCAAGACATACACACAAGATCAATGAACCAGTTAACAATGACATAAAATGAAGACATCATCATATGTTCTATTTTACAATTTAGGAAGATCTTATGAATTCATAGGAAGACACCAGAATGAATTCCTGAATTCAAATTTGAAGATCTACTTAAGGCAAAGAGAATCTCTCTTCATCCTTAGTCAGAAGGTACACCTGTCTGATAAATACAGTGACTCAGGGATGCATCTGTGCCTTTGCATCATGTCTTAAGATCTCATTCTGTTAAATTATAGTTTATTTAAATATAATGAAGAAAGATTTCAGAATAATTACCATGAATGTAATACATAGGTATGTTTGCTATGTTTACTAAAATCTAAATCTACGTGGTTAGTGAGCATCTTTAAGCTTGTTTTAAAAATAATTCAATAAATTTATAAGCTAATACACATCATTTAAATACATGATATCCTACATAATGGGTATTATATGTACTTAATATGAAAATACGTTTAAGTGTATTATACATTAAAAAGCATTTTTCAAATACATTTATCAGTCTTCATGCGTAAAAATATTACGTTCAGATATCCATAAGGAAGCATCTAAGATGATACCCAAATGTATTAAAACACATTTTTACTGAAGATAAATTATTCTGAAACTGTTCTGAATTCTATTCAATGTTGCCAAAAAGCATATTTACAATAATAAGATAAGTTTAAGACATGAAACTAGACAGAAATCATTAAGTGGAAATCCACACTTTTCACTCTGAAGTTATTGGACTGGAAGTATTAATGATGGATTGGAAGCATAACTGAGGAAGGATTCTGAAACTTACCACTACAGAGTGGCAAAAATAAAAATAATAAAAAAGCGGGGGGGGGGGGTGGGGGGGTGGGGGAGGGAAATGGTGTAACAGTAGTTCATTTAATCATTAAGAAATATTTATATCCAATTACTTCTTTACAAATGAAAATCTGAATGAAACCTCCCCAGATGTTGGTATACTAAGGACATTTAGGGTGTGAAGGTTAAAACACAGCATGAGTAAATTGTATAGCACTCATCTCTTGTAAAGTATTTCTTTCCATAGATTCAAAAACACTATACAAAGGTGATGATTCCTATTTGACAGATGGGAATATAAGAAACAGAAGCAAGACAAAGTAATTTCCTGAAGTTACATCTTCTGTCACAGACTGGAAAAGAAAGCACTGATTTCTGTATCAGTGACCAACTGGAAAATTTCTCATGTGAGGATTTATTCTCCTTTTAAATAGAGGTGAAAAGACCAACCATTGCTTATGCTTCTTCATAGCAGCGTGTTGTTTGATCTTAAATACTTTTTAAAGAGGAGATCAGCATCATTAAGCTTATACTCACACTGTGGAAGCTAAGGCACAGCCCAGTAACAGCCTGCCAAGGTCCAAGGTCAGCCAGCAAGTGCATGACAGGGCTGGAAGCTGAAACCAAGTCACCTCAGTCAAGCCACGTGCCTATCATCTAAGTCAAGAAACACTTACCAAGGACATGTAGTACTTAAATACAACTCCAGATCAGCCATGTGTACCACCTTCAATGTTTTTTCTTATATATTGATTTTATTTTTCAGGTCTTATACTCAAGGAACAGTAGTATTTCTTCCCTCAAAACAATATAAGAAGGGGGGATTTCCATTTAACGAGATAGAGAATTCACAGTGAAGTTTTAAACTGCAGATGAAGTACAAGTTTTAATTACTTGAAACCCATGTACTACCATTGTATTATATATTAATGCAATACATTATTTGTTTTAATTGCAAGTATCTAATTTCCAATGTACTGCCAATCTTTTCATAAGTAAAAAATATCATTCCCTTAATAACTAGTTTTTAAAAATATATTTTATTATGTTAACTAATGTCTACTCATCAATAACTCATTCAAATGTGCTGAATAACCTTGTTCTCTTTTGCTTAGGTCTAACTTGCAGATAATATGAAAGGAAAGATCAATGATGGACAGAAGTAAACTGTTCCATACTACAGGCTGCCTGTATCTTTAATCATCAGTGCTGTCAACGGCAATCTAACTAAGAAAATCTTTAATCGTTATTAGTAAACTTGATGAGTAGAGAAAAAAAACATGAATTGTACCAGGCAGAATTTGAACGACGGTAACTATCAGTCATTAATGTTTCAAACTGAAAGGCATTTTCCATGTATCATATATTACACAAAATTAAATAAGTGTCAGCCAGTCAAATAAAGGACATTGATTCATTGATAGATGCCCCAAAGACAAATAGTACATCTGAGTGAAGCCATCGGTCTTACAGAGTTATTTAAAACAAAGCCACATTATTTATTAAAAGTTTGAATTTGTCTTTGGTCGGTTAATGAATTCTGCTCCCAGTTTAAATCTGACAACATCTTAAGAAAGTTGATCTCAGGTCTTATCTGCGCTACATCATCTTCCATCTCAGTATTTGCATCCAATTATATTATTTTGTATTGTTGCCAATTTAGTTTTATCATGTAACATTTAGATAAACTGCTTGCATACAATTACATCCTTCATTCACTTTTTTTTGGCCTATTTAAAAAAGAAACACCTTTTCTGGAGCTCACTAATGGTGTCAGTTTGCAAGACAACACCCATGGAAACCCATGGTACTTCTATATTAGGGGAAAGAACTTGAACTCAAAGGGATAATGATGCTCAAAAGTCAAGGAGAATTTTTAGTAAGAAGAATTTAAATGATCAACTTATTTTCAGCAAGGAGATGAAGAAGAGGGGATGTAATAAAAATACACTGAGCAACAAATGTTCTGGAGAAAGTAGCCTTTGAGCTGTTATTTCTTTTGCCTCATAACACAGTAAAACAAAGTACATTTTTCTCACATTAAGTAAACTGAAATTTTATTACAGAAATCACTGAGATTAAGAATCCAGCAAACTTTCAAAATGACTGATTATAGAAAGGACATAAAATATATGTAGAATTAAGATGATTAATGATAAATGTTTTGGAACTGATTGCAAGTCTTATGGGACCTCTCTCTGTCAAAGAGCATCCATCTCTCTAGCACGTGGGTTCACCTGCTCCAGAGGTCTGTTTTCCTTCAGCCCACATGGTGCTGGGATCAGTTTTATATTAAAAAGCTCCAAGATCTAATCCAGGCAGGCTATTGCTACATCACAATGACTTCAGAGCCAAAGTGTCAATCTGCCCACTCCAGGATGTCTGAGGCCATCAGGAAGGGATGGCTGAGATCATAATGATTCATTTCTTGGGTCTTAGCAATTGTTGTATGCTCTCCAGGGAACATGAGGGTGATTTCAGACATATGAGCACAGCCTGCCACACTGAACATATCTCAGGAGGTAATTATTTTTGGTCAATACCAAGTTATTTGTAGCAGCTTGGCAAGTATTTGCCTAAAAGCAGTAAAATGCTAAAAAGTGATTTCTTTCTTTGCTCATTGTTAGGGATGGGAAGCTGCTGCTGCCACAGTGCTGATGGGAATTTGCTTTCTGAGGGAACCAAGGCTGCCAAGAAGGAAGCCTGGGATCAGTCACAAGAAGGAAGAGTTAGACAAGAACTTCCGCTGACTCTAATTTGACCTCCATTTCCTAGGGGTGAAGACTTGACTCTGGGAAACAAATGCAGTCTGACCCAGAAAAAAATGTGAAGGTTGCCTCAGATTTGAGCTGATGTAGATATGAAGACATGGACCTGATTTGGAGGAGCAGAATTAAATTACCTATAGCCTGATAGAGGTAGAACCTGCTAAGGTTCTTGAGACGTCCAGGAAGCCAAAGGGAATCTAACTTTGTATTAAAGCTGAAGTACTTTTTTTTTTCTTTATTTCTTTTTTCTTTTAAAGCTCTACTGGTTGTAACAAAATCCAAGCTTTTACTATGTGAGCTCAGGGGTGGTACAACGCTCCCCTCAATCTACAGTCAGCCTGAAACAGTAATTGGGAACAGGGAGTTCCTCCAGCACCCTCTCAGGACACATTTTCAGAACTCACAATCCTGGATACATGGACATCAGTACAGGAAAATATTTTATCAAAGAAATTAGTAGCAGTAGTCAAGCACACACACCACTCCAGAATAAGTGCTAGGAGTCCAACCATACACAATCTCATAACCATTCTCTCTCTTCACAAGAACCTTCTTTTTGTCATGTGTAGATGTTACTCTGAGGCCAAGGGCCCAGTGGCCATCCAAGGTCTGAATTCCACTCACCTCTAAATTTTTCTCAAGTTTTATTCTAGTTGCGTTTATGCTGAAAAACTGAATTGATTTCAAATTCCATGTGGTTAGCTCTCTAACCAATCTGCCAATTGATAGCCTAGGGCTGTGCTAGAATTATTATTATTTTTTTAAATTACACTTTAACATGAGAAGGTAGTGAAACTGAAATAGCTCAATTACATTTTTCTGCTTTAATAGAAGCGGGCTCCATTTCACCTGATGTCACATATAGAATAGCTACATGGCTTTGCATTACAAAGCAAGATTTCTAATTGCTAGTTCCAAGAGGGATGCTGGTTGTAAACCAGCCAGTCTTCTTGACTTAAGTCAACAGTACAGCTCTGTGATTTCTCATAGTGCCAAGCCGGGGACAGTCACTGGCAAACAGATAAAACATCTGAATTTCACTTTATTGTTGAAAGGATATGAAATAATGATAGCTCTGCTACAAACCATGCAAGTGACAGAAAGGCCTCAGAGACCCCCATGTTCAAAATCGCATGTATGTGAGACAGCTGCATCTGTAAACAATTTTCTACTGATCTGCTTCTCCTGAGACCCAACAAGCTACCAAGAACAGGCAGGACAACTAATGAGTCATGGAGGAAGCTGAAGTAATGAGACATAATGTTAAATCAGAAATTAATTTAGTATAATCTAGCTGTCAACTTTTTAATCAAGAAAAAAAAAAAAAAAAACACTAAATAGTGTCATTACCAAGAGGACAGAAAACTGGCTGCATTTATTGAAACGTCTTAAAAGATTTTTGTAAAACTACATGGTTGCATATAAAATCGAAATACACTTAAGAAAAGGTAATCAGGGAGAGTTGGGCTGAAGAGTCCCCAGATTGGATACTGCATAGAAAATAAAAATTAAAGAAAAAAGCAATGTTCCTGGACAAAAAAAAAAAAAAAAAAAAAAAAAAAAAAAAGAATCTGGAACCACCGCAGATCTGTAACAACAGACAACATTACCTTTTTCAGCCATTGGACTTAAATTTGCATCATCTACTCCTTCTTCCACCTGACCTCCTGCAGTCCTAGATTTTGGCAAAAAAATGACAACAGACTGTGTCCTTTCAACTTGACATGCAAGATGCACTGAGGACATCTGGAAATGTGGCTTATTTGCTGTTAGCTCGCTTTTACCAAGCATGTTTTAACCAAAACACAAACATACAATCTTTCTTAGAAATTGCATTAAAAATCATATCATATCATATGTTTGTATAACTTTCTAGCAATGGTAATAAGCTGCCTAAAAAGCACAGTAACGTATTTGGGTGTAAAGATGGTAGTTATATCTCCGACACCTAATTTATGAGTCCATCTGTAATGATAAGTTCAAAACATATAATTATAGTCAATTATAGTCTATGCCTTTAAATTCATACTACATACCTGTACTCATACTATTTAACTGAAGTGAAGTCAATATGTGTTATGTTCAGTATATCAAGATACACACATATATAAAGATAAATCCAGTGCTATATACACATCTATATAGAACTTGCCTATGTATTTGAAGAAACTCATTTACATCCTTAGCAATATAGCTAATGAATTAGAATTCTATTGGTGGTATTTCTAATAGCTTATATCATACTTCACTTGGTAATCTTAAACACAATTTACTATTTGCTGGCAGAACTAGCCGCTATCTCAAAGCTATTTCACTAAATTCCATTTAAAATTCATTATTTGTTCATAGATACTTAAATTAAATACAAACAGGATTCTTGCAAGGCAAGCGAAAAGACTCCCCCACAAAAACAAATACAAGTCCTTGTATGCTCTTCTGCAAACTTGTATTTCCCGTTTATCTTAAATATGCCTCCTAGTGCTTTAGATTAAGAATAAATGAAGAGTAGACAATAGTGCAAGCAGCATTCAAATAAATGGGACAAGCAGAGGCTAGGAAAATTCATTGATTATGTTGAACCGCTCCCCCAACACACACACACTCTGTGACACAGCATTAATGCATGTCGCCAAACATTCCTTTATTTGTGCTCCTGCTAATGTTAACTGCATAAGAAAGGTATCACTCAACTGTCTGTCTCAACATTTTAGGACTTTTACCAAGTGTTAGGGTCTCAAGGCTGAAATTTGTCCTTGTTTAGGCAGTTAGCCTCTCATTTTATCCTGTTGGCCTCCTGAACAGACCCGAGATATAACATAGGTATTAGCCTCGTGAATTTTCACACTGTTACTTGATCCCAAAAGGCATTCCCCCTGATTCCAACAAAATTCCATGACCCTGCAGCTTTTCTCAATGCTCCTCAGACTGCTTTTGACTTCAAGAACCATCCAACACCCTTAGCAGAATCACAGTCTGAATTCTTATCTTCATTCTACGCTTTCTATTTTGATAGCCTCCCAAGAGGTCTGATTTTCTTTGATGAACATTTTTTTTTTTCCAACCATTTGCTCCCACATGTTTAGGAATTGTATCAAGAGAGTAAAAGGAGAAAAAGCTCCTTTCTGCCTTTCAGAAAAAAAAGCTGCACTTGTTTTAAAGGAAAATGAAATAAATTCAGAATCAAAAGGCTCTTTATAAGTGTATCTAAGAGTTGCCTTTGCCTAGATTTTCTTCTAAATTAGGTAGAAAAAGATGAAGACAGATCTTACATCCAAGTCTATGAAAATCTTATGTTATCAAGTAACAGCAATGTACTCAGAAAACAGTGATAGAGAGCACTTCAAAAGCCTAATACCAACCAGCTGGAAAAGCAACAAATTATACTTTCCATAGATACTTTGAGAAATTCACTGCCATTCTAAGTCTCGCTTAGCTTACCCCGGGTGCTTAACTCCAAGAGCCTGGTGACATGCTATAGCTTGGAAACCTCTCATGTTGTGCATTTAAAAGAGGGATGCCAGGTGGTGTTTTTTTTTTCTTTTCTAAATCATTTTTATTATCATTATTATTGAATAGGTGCCTGTATTCATTTAGCATTTATAAAATCCCACCTTTAAAAGGGTTATCTGTAAAATCAAAAACTCTCTTTGCTGGGACTAGGGAAAGGGATTGCATACACACTATGAAACTGGGAGACAGTATTTTGTCTTTGGGACAGGCACCTGTGGGCTCCTGTATGCATGTGAAGAATTCAAACAGGAAGATCTGTAATCTAAGCGCTAACATAGGAAGAGTTCAACAGAGCTCGGGCACTTCTAGAGACTTAAAATTCCTGTGGAAAAAATGGGTGGCAATTCAGGGAAAAAAAAAAAAAAAAAGTAATTGTCCCTTGTCTGGCCACGTCCAGGTCACGATTTTCATTCAAGAGAATGAAATATTACTGTTTTAAAATAATGATTTGTTTTAAAACATATATATATATATATATGTCATTGCTGAGATAGAAAAGACGAAAAGCACTAGAGCAAGGCTAGTTATTAGAATGCTATTACAAACAGCCCACCCAAAATTTACTTTTCAAAGGCATTTCTGCCAGTGTCAATATCTGACACTTGCACCTGACCCTTGATGGTCAATAACATGTTGCACACAAGGATCATGTAGGGAAGCAAGTTATTTGAAGCTTCAGGTGAAAGCAAGAATTCATACCTTTGTAAGAGCTTCCTGAATGATGGCAAAGACTATTACATCACACAGGAAAAAGCATACTCAATGGTAAACTGGCTGACCCACGCTGACATTTAAAAACAAATTAATCTGAAAGCCATGATCACTCAGTATAAAGCAATCAAAAGGATTGTCTATATAGCAACATATGACAACATTTCATTGTATATTGAACAATTACAATATGGGAGGAAAAATGAACATTTCTCATTCTAAAAATCAATAAAGCTACCTTACGACAAAGGAGTAAGATATCATGATTTAAATTTGTTAATTCCAATAAATGCATTCATTTGGACTTATGCCATTATGACATGACTCAGAGATCAGACAAAGAACAACTGAAGCTTTTCCAGATTTTCACAAAAAATCTGCAAATAGTTTTGCCTGTTTGACAATTACTGTGAAATAGTAATAGTCTGTGTTACTCTCTTGCATATTCACAATTAATGGCTTTTGAGACTGATTAGTGAAAAAAAAAGTGGAACCATTTCATTTTTCTCATGAGCTATTCATTGCTTACAGTCAGGAAAGCAGGAGAGATTAATCTTTAAGTAATCTATAAACTCAATGCATGTGAAAATCAAAACCTAATTCCAGACTGAAGCACCACCCTTTCTAGAACCTTTCCCTCCACCAGGGAGGAAAATAAATCATGTATTTCTCCTCTGGAACTATAAAAGCTCAGAACAGCACAAGTGACCAAGCTCTCTCATGAACTCAACTGAACCCAAGTTTCTCACCAAAAATATTGGTAGCACTGAAACGGAGTTTTACAGAGGTACTATAAGCAGGGAGCACCATGAGGAAAAGCAAGGTCAGGCTCAAATAAGGGGACTGGCACCAAATCTCTGGCTACCTTTGCTGCCAGAATTCCAGATGAATAGATTACTTTAACCTTTCCAGAAGTCATCCTGCCAATAAAAAGCAGCAGGAAATGCACAAAACCAACCGTTTTGATACAGTTCTCTTGCACACAAGAGGACATCATGTCAAAAGCAACAAAGAGCTGGAGGGAGTTTGCATGGGGTTTTCTTCAATAACATTTTGACATCCTTAGAAGATTCAGCTGATGAGCGGAAATGTCACTGCTAGAATGAGGGCAAAACAAATGCTGCACTCCACTACTCCATTCTCTCTTTCTTGTCTCAAATACAGATGACACTAGTTTGCCCAGCTTTTTAAAAGACAAGACCTATTCCCTTTTCCTCATTCTTGTGCAAGACCAAGGGAAAGCAGGACAAGATTCAGGGAAAACAGACACAACAAGCAGGTAGCTTCAGGAAAATGACACTGCTTTAGAATCATTAACTGTCCTGAAGTGAATATGAATATGGAAATTGGTCATTCTTGATAACCAAAGAATGTGCTGATGAGCATAAAAGTTTATCAAAGCATTCTCAAATACTCATTATATGAATAGTTCAAATCCAAATCCAAGACACTGATGTGACAATCTTCCACCAAATATCTGTCTTGGCCCATTGTCTAAACTATCTTTATTCCTCCACTTAGCTTGTTCTGCTCTGATTACTTTACTGTCTGATGTCTTATGAGACACATATAAAATCTGACTGGATTTTATCCTCAAAACAGTAATAACAAAGAGTTATCTCTGAAATATCCATATAGCTGTATCTATTACAAATAGATCCTACAACTCCTTAGCCTTGATCTAGAATATAACCATCCATTTTAAGACTGCTTAGATTAACAAGTATATAATGAGCAAAAGCAGTGGCATACAAGCTATGGTTTCCCCCACAGTACATTGTCTTTATTTTTATTTAAGCACAGCTGGAGCATTGCTGCATTCTTATTCTTTAAGCTTCATTTATTTGCTTTAACAACTTCAGTACCAAAGTACTTTTGTAACTTTTTTATTATTATTATTAAAGTTATTACAAGCACCCACTGCTAGTTTTCCTTAGCTTTCCACAAGCAAGTGACAGTGATAAACAATGAAATCCAGGGCCCTTGGAAAGCTGCTGCATCTTGGCTGGAACACTTTGCTGAAGTAATGACGCGATTCCAATAAACAAACAGGCAGATTCATTTGCAAATCAATATCAATGAACTGAGTGGGAAACTGGGGGGAGTCATTATGCTCTAGAGCATCCCACTAGCCTCTTGATTTATCTGTTCGCCCACGGCCACTGACAGTGTTCATAACTCCAGTGATTCGGTAAAACAGATGGGACATAAGTGTTCACTTCTAATTACAGCAGTCAACATAGGAGCTTCAGTAGCTTGGGGAGAATTTTTTTTTTTTTTTGGATAATTTTTTGGTTAAAGTGAAAAGAATTTATTTCAGCTTTACACATAAGCAAAGCGCTTTGATATAGCAATTCTTTAACTGGGTTATTACCTCCCTGAAAAGATTTATAGGTATTCCTAATTCTAATTTTAGGCTAGCAATTGCAATACTGCAAATGTATCTCATTAAGTGCTTATGTCACTCATTATAACGTCATCACTATTATTTGCTGTTAAGATCTCTTAAACTCAGTCTATTTATTTAGTGAAGTTAGAAGTGAGTTAATACAAATTTATCACAAAGGGAAATCTTTGAAAGGAGAGTAAAATAAAGAGAACAAGAGAAAGACACAAATCCTCTGGCTAGAAAAGCTGGATTTCATTTTTCAAAGTAGTGAAAACCTACACAGAGACAAAGATTACCTACAACTTGTTGTGGGAACATTAATGTGACCATTACGTTCTGAGGCAGCCACTATCAGCAATGCAGGCTGTCCAATACTGCCAGGCTGATATAAACTTGGTCATGGCTTTTCTACTTTAAAGAATATAGAGCTTGTCACTCACTTTCACCTACTTATTAACTAGTATATACAAGTAGCCAACTGGGTCTGTCTTGTGCTGATGCCAGGAGGGTGAACAACATCATCAGCTAACAACAGTTTGATGCTAAGATATTAAGAACAGAATTTAAGAAAACAAAGGAAACCCTGTGGTATATGCAGAGTTGCACACTGCTCTAAACAACCAAAGATTTGCTAATCAGATTCAGACAAATGATTATAAGCATAATTTTTATAGTGGTTTACAATTGCTTGATACTGTACTTCTGCCAGGTGGTGTTTAATTTCTGTTCTTGAAAGCTTCTGACAGAAGTTTACAAACAGATGGAAATTACAAATTGTGCTTCTTTATCATACAGCTGACCTACAGTCCTCTTGTCCCCAGCACTGCTGTGAGCAGTGAGCTGCTGGCTTTCTCTCAGTGGAGTTCTTCTGTTCAAGGAAGTTTTAGCAAAGCTGATCATTTGCACAGGTTTGATCTTGAAAGGGGCAATGGATATAGGAGTCCTGTCAAGCTCATATTCTCGAAAGCATCAGAAAGTGATCCTGAACATAAGATGGAACATTGTAAGATCTGCTTTTAAAATAAGCGATGGGGAAAATACCATGTGCAGTCTCTCCATCCTGCTTGTAGAGAGGAGTGTGTTGGGGAAGACCCTGCTGCCAAGATCTCTTGCTTGGGCATCCCTGGCAGCTCAGGTCCACAGCAGCAGCCTGCTCAGCACTGGCTGACGTGTACTCTACATTTCATGCTTTCAAGAGTACTGTGGACTTGAGCCAGGCCAAACATCCCCAAAAGTGATCTGCACGACCACGCTGCCTGAGAACACACATGTAAACAATGCTTTTACTAAGGTACATGCAGAACAACTGTGATGAGAAAACGTAGAATTTTATTTTTTACATCAGCCACCCCTTCCTAACAAGAGTTGGGAAAATAATAATAATAAATACAAAAAAAAAAAAAAATCTTTTTACGTATCACATACCCTGTTACTTTGAAATTTTGGCCCTCACTATCCATGAAGAAATGGTTGGTGACCTGGTACGGCACTTGGATGTGCACAAGTCGATGGGGCCGGATGGGATCCACCCAAGGGTACTGAGAGAACTGGCAGAGGTGCTGGCCAAGCCGCTTACCATCATTTATCAACAGTCCTGGCTATCGGGGGAGGTCCCAGTCGACTGGCGGCTAGCAAATGTGACTCCCATCTACAAGAAGGGCCGGAGGACTGACCCGGGAAACTACAGGCCTGTCAGTTTGACCTCAGTGCCAGGGAAGCTCATGGAGCAGATTATCTCGAGAGTCATCACTCAGCACTTGCAGGGTAAGCAGGCGATCAGGCCCAGTCAGCATGGGTTTATGAAGTGCAGGTCCTGCTTGACGAACCTGATCTCCTTCTATGACAAAGTGACGCTCTGGGTGGATGAGGGAAAGGCTGTGGATGTGGTCTACCTTGACTTCAGCAAGGCTTTTGACACCGTTTCCCACAGCATTCTCCTCAAGAAACTGGCTGCTCTTGGCTTGGACTGGCGCACGCTTTGTTGGGTTAAGAGCTGGCTGGATAGCCGGGCCCAAAGAGCCGTGGTAAATGGAGTCAAATCCAGTTGGAGGCCGGTCACTAGTGGCGTTCCCCAGGGCTCGGTGCTGGGGCCGGTCCTCTTCAACATCTTCATTGATGATCTGGATGAGGGCATTGAGTGCACCCTCAGTAAGTTTGCAGATGACACCAAGTTAGGTACGTGTGTCGATCTGCTCGAGGGTAGGAAGGCTCTGCAGGAGGATCTGGAGAGGCTGGACCGATGGGCCGAGGTCAACTGCATGAAGTTCAACAAGGCCAAGTGCTGGGTCCTGCACCTGGGGCGCAATAACCCCAAGCAAAGCTACAGGCTGGGAGATGAGTGGTTGGAGAGCTGCCAGGCAGAGAAGGACCTGGGAGTGATGGTTGATAGTCAGCTGAATATGAGCCAGCAGTGTGCTCAGGTGGCCAAGAAGGCCAACAGCATCCTGGCCTGTATAAGAAACAGTGTGGCCAGCAGGGCTAGGGAGGTGATCGTCCCCCTGTACTCGGCTCTGGTGAGGCCGCACCTCGAGTACTGTGTTCAGTTTTGGGCCCCTCGCTACAAGAAGGACATGGAGGTGCTTGAGCGAGTCCAGAGAAGGGCTACAAAGCTGGTGAGGGGCCTGGAGAACAAGTCTTACGAGGAGCGGCTGAGGGAGCTGGGACTGTTTAGCCTGGAGAAGAGGAGGCTCAGGGGTGACCTTATCGCTCTCTACAGGTACCTCAAGGGAGGCTGTAGCGAGGTGGGGGTTGGTCTGTTCTCCCACATGCCTGGTGACAGGACGAGGGGGAATGGGCTAAAGTTGCGCCAGGGGAGTTTTAGGTTGGATCTTAGGAAGAACTTCTTTACCGAAAGGGTTGTTAGACATTGGAACGGGCTGCCCAGGGAAGTGGTGGAGTCACTATCCCTGGAGGTCTTTAAAAGACGTTTAGATGTAGAGCTTAGGGATATGGTTTAGTGGGGACTGTTAGTGTTAGGTCAGAGGTTGGACTTGATGATCTTGAGGTCTCTTCCAACCTAGAAATTCTGTGATTCTGTGAAATTCTCTAGAAGTAAAAAGTTTCTACCTTTTCCCAAGCAACACTGACCAGGAGTTAAACTTGCTCATTTTTTTGTTCAAGTTAAGCTCCTCAAATGATTATTCAAAATATCATTTAGGTTCTTCCACTCTCCAGAAGTGTGGATCTGAGCTCTGAATGTTTTGGTCTCTATTCAACAGCCTCAAAATGTCGAAACTGACTCTTCAGCCTCAGTTTATTCACAAACGTCTTGAGGTTTTGACGCTTCTACTCAGACATTTCATTCAGGTTTGTTTTCCGTTTCTATTGGGTTTGCAGCATTGCACGAACGTTATTTAGAAATCACAAATAATGGCTTCCACACAAATTACCACTCGCACTGAAGCGCTCCTCGCACGTTCCCCAAGAGGCCTCTGTACTTTGAGCGACTGCCAGCACCACAGTGACTTTTCCCTCCTCACTCATATTCGGGCTTTGACCTTTTTTCATTTTACTCCTTGTGTCTTTACCATTCACAGAAAATTTGGTGGCAATGAGCCTGAGTGTGGCAGGCTTTCTATGCTGTCTCTGATCAGCATTTCAAGTTCCCTGTGTGAAACAGTAACTAACACCTACAGTCTTTTAAAGACACCGTTCTCCACCTACTTATGCCTAGAGACTTGGACAGTATTTGGAAAAATCAGCAGAGCACATCAAAAATGCAAGTGGTCTTAGCAAGCTGAAACAGAACAACTCTGAGGAGTTTGCACTCTCTGGGGTCCATTTCTGTTCCAGTATCTTTATTTTCATTTCCCAGTTGCAGTGAACACACACATCTACTCTCCGCTCTTCCATATTTCCACACACTTAAATACCTCAAGTGACTTATAGTAGGGTTTGCTATGTAGGTTGTATACAAGCACCTACATTTTAGTCGTACATGTTTGCTCTTATGTATGCTTGGTATTATTATCAATAATTAACAACTGATTAATGTTAATAGGTATATAGTTTTTAAAAACACTTGGGTAAAAGGTTGGATGATCTTCAGATAGACATTTCTTTTTAAAAAACTGTATGGGTATTACTATTTTAAAGGCTTTTAGTCCCTATCAACAGAGAGTAATACCCCTATTAAAATCCAGACAGACATTTAAAAAACAATTATAAACATGCTTAAACATGAGGAAGACAGAAAAAGTTGAAGATGGAAACAAATTAAATGTACAAGTTTCCAAACCAGGAACCTAAACATGAGTTACTTGGTTCTCTGATGGCTTGGGCTGTCTGAACCCCTCTGAAGAATTCCATACAAAGCCTTCTATTTGATTCTTTAGAGAAACACCAAAAATATGAAGCTCCATTCTATACAAATTACCACATTACATACAATAATTCCCAAAGGAAAGGTCCTGGTGTGCAGGACCCTACGTGCTGTTACACGTAACAGCCACCCAGGGCTGACTTGTGCTCCCAGCAGTGCTGCGCACTTTAGGGTCTTAAAGGATGAAGCAAGCAGTGAGAATCCCATCCATACATTTCCAAAGATTTAAGAGGGCTTGGCATCAAGCCTCTTAGGTTAACTCTATCACAATTTTCTCTCTGTTTTTTTTTCAGCACTCATGCATGCCACACACTTTCTGATTTGGACACTTCGGATGCATATTTGGCCTGGATACCGTAACCACGTTATTTACACAGAGGCACTTCTAGCACTAGGGTGCCTCTTTATGCAAGCTATCAGGTCTGACTTGAACTGCATAGGTTTATTAACTATTCATAATTGCATCCTCGCTCAAGTGCTGTATTAGCTAGATTGTTCCAACATTAAATCAAGACGCATTCAGAACTGACTTTGATTTTTAAAATATCTTGAATGCTAATACAGTTTAGAAAATGAACACTGCAAGGTAGGGATATTTATTTGTTGTCTTTAGTTATTGCTGTTGTTTTTTTTAATGTGGCAATACACATCTCAAAAGATTCTCTATAATAATTTTACTGGAAAACATGTTGGGGAACTTGTTATATTTTCAAATCAAGATACTTGCATTAATCACATGCAGTCATGGTCATGCTTCAAGGTGGTGTTTTTTCTGTTTTCAATATGATTTAAAGATATTTTTAACTAGTTTTTCTCCCCTTTGGAAAGTTGGAAGCAAATATTCATTGCATATCAATACCAATCACTCAAGGTGCTTTCCTGAAGACTATCCTTGGAATCCAATCACTATTTGCACATGCATTAATAAAAGTGCAAAGCTTTTAAATCTGATTGCTTCAACTTGAATGGATGGGTCAGTGCCAAACAAATTCATCTTATTCACAGAGCATGGTCTATAGCAAACTATAACTCCATTACAGTGAAAGGACTTGATATAATAAATAAAATACAAATTTTAAAAGTTACCTGAGCAGCTCTTAAAATGCTCTGTAGGAGTTTATGTGCAAGCTGCATTATTTATCTGAAACTAAAGCCAACTGCTATTTGAAGAGAGCCATAATATTTGACACGGTGTGTATGGGTTAAAGGCTGCTTGTCTGACACAAGAATCACTGGAGTGACAGGACTATCAGTTCTATCAAATGAAACAACTAGAGGTCAATGGTAGCAAAGACATACCTGGCAGTATCAAATGAAAGGATGACCTTTTGGGCAAGTTCTTGGTTTGATATTTAGAAGTTCAATCCCCATTTCAACTGAATTCAGTAAATTGCCTTCTTCATCTGTACCCCATGCCCCAGATGGAAAAAGAATGGGACTAACAATCCTTTACCTCCGTGGTTGATGTGCTTTGGGATGATCGTCAGGTAACTGCCTCAACAGAAAGAGATCAACCTTGTAAAGTGATCTTTGAAAAAAAATAAAATGTTTTAATAAAACCCTGAAATCCAACAAACAAAAACAATGACAAAAAGAAAGCCATACGCCAACAGTAAATCCATGTACACAAATATGATTTTATTTCCTTCAATGAAAATTTCAGCAAGAAGATTTTTTCAGTAAAAAAGTACTAGAAACTAAAACTCTTGGAAATTGCCCTTATGACATAGAGTTTACACTGCCCCACAGAAGACACTGTCAGAGACAATCTGGAAAATGCCTTCCTTTCCAAATAAGACTAAAAGGAAGGAATTCTGTATGCTGCTGTTCCGTTCATTGTGGGAAGAAAAGGGAGAAAAATATCTACTACCTACTGTTATTTAGCCTTCCAGTGGCTGGAGGACAGCACACAAAGCAAACATCATTTCCAATAAGAACTGTAGGGACAAACAGGGCCAACCCCTAATTTGTGACTCTGGAGAGCACACGCTGTCCATCCGAAAAGATGATGCAAGCCTCAGCCTACACCAAACTGCTGCCACCACCAGCCTCTTTGCTCCACACATGCAATGCCTTCCAGCCCCAAGTACCTCTGAGGACATCTTCCACACAGCTACTATTATAGACATCAGAGAATACCCTCATATATACCTTGACAATAAATTCTTCTTACTGTATTTCTCTTCCCCGAGGCCAGAATGCATTTCAGACATCCACCTTCTTCACAGCTTCTTTGCAGCCCAATTAACATGCAGTTCACTGCCTTGAATCCCTCTCCTCTGGTCTCAGTCTAGAATCTCTTCCTTCTGGTTTCTGACTTCTGCACTTAACTGAAACTGTTCCTAGTGACATAACTCATTCACTTTTCTTAGCCCAACTCTAAAATTGTTACTATTTGACTTGCCAGCTGTTTTTAATGCTGGTGATCAGCTTTCTTCTTGATAAATCTCATCTTCCCAGCACTTCTCCCCTGTATTTCCTTCCACACTACTTCTTCAGCACAGCCTCTCCAGGGGAAACTTCATGACATTCAGCAAGCTCCCGAAGAAAGTCCCATATCCATTCAATCTGTAAACCCCTCTCTAAATTAACTCAGTCCAGCAAGAAAAAAAGCAAGAAGATCCACTGCCATCCACATGCTGATGAATCTTGATCTACTACCATGATACATCTTCCACGTTTTGCTCAGTCTAAATTGTTAGCCGGGTTTCTGGATACCCTCATAAGCTTTATGGGGATAATGAGATTTCTCAATCCACTCCCTTCAGGGAGAAGGAAGTCCTTTTTCTCAGTCAAAATAAACAAGCAGAGAATAAGACCTACCAATTTAGACTACAATCCAAGTATCATCTTTGACTCTCACTTTTTCAAAGCCTCTCATCCAGGATAAGCCCCAAATCTCACAGTTTCTTTAGGCATAACCTTTCTAATAAACAATTCTTTTCACCCTTCTGTACTGCTAAAACTCCTTTCCCAGCTCTGATGACATTACATATTGATTACTACAAAGTTCATCTTTCTGACCTTAAGAACTGCAAGTTCCTCTCATATCTTACAGAAACTTCTGCTGCAAAGAGAATCTCTAACCCCTTGCTTTGATCATTTCACCCATCCCTTCATGTTGCTTCAAGAGCTCCCCTATTATCTGTTACATCAAAGATATGCTATCTATCTTATCTTCCAACACCATATACATTTTATTCAATTTTTCAGGTTACTTCTATTTCATCATCAAGATTTTAGCCTTGGTGTCAACCTTCTTCCCCTGCCACTATATTTAAAAAGTTTCAACAAATATTTTAAAACTCCATGCATCTTTTCAAAATGCTAATTGCTAGGGTCCTGGTATACAGACACTATTTTTGTCATTGAATAACTTCCATAATAATTCCTCCCCTGATGTCTCCGTCTGTCACCTCTTGTATGCCACGAATTCTTTGGGAACACATAGTGAAATAATATCCTAGTTCATAATTAGACACAAATAATATAAGCACAGCAGTTATTAATAGCACTAGTGGTACTAACAGCAGCAGTAGGAAAATAATTATTCATGGGACTATATTCCCATTAAAAAAAAAATCTTAAATCTTTGCTAATTTTTAAGGTATTTGCCATCCTGCAAGGTACAAAGATAAATGAAGGACGTGGCACATCATGCTTTATGCTAATGATATACTGTTCCATTCATTTGACACAGAACACTCTTGGCCCGAGGAAGACAATCTTATTGCACTATTACCACACTGTCTCAAGTTATAAGCTTATTTTAATCAGCTCTAACTGCTTTTCCATGATGCACAATGATCCTGGATGTTTCTTCTCTTAGAAGAACATTTCTCCCTTATAAGCCTCTGTTTTGGATTCTTTATATCGGACACTCTGAACTGTGAACAAGCAGGCATAACGATTTGTGTTGTCTCCTACACACTGGGCAGTGCTGCATCAGTGAAGGCTAACCCTTGCACCTATGCCACATGCTGCCTGCCCAACACAGCAAGAACTTTAAGAGAAACAGACCCTCAGTCCTAGACCTTGCTTGGGATGCACGTTCTCAAACCAACGTAAATCTTGCCCGAGCTTTTATCTCGCACACAAACAGCGTTACACAATTAGTGCAAGCAATTAGTGGAGGCTTAAATCATTTTCCAAATTAGTTTGAACCTAAAAGTAACTCTTAGGTAAATATCATTTTATTTCACCTACTAAAAGTGATTAAAAACTGCCTCTGAAAAAGATGCAAAGCAGGTGCAAATTACTGTTAGCAATTATTACTCATCCTTTCTCAGGATAAATGGCCTTCCTCTATAACCTCTGAAACAAGTAATGAAATGAGTCAGTGATTTTCTTAATCAAGAACACCAGGTCTACAAGTGCATCTTAAGGGAGCGATGATTGACTGACTGAGTGACGATCTGTGCTCCAAGCCAGTCCTTGTGCTTAGAGATGTTTGTAGGTGCGTCCATAGGAAAAGTCAACCAGTAACTATGGTGCGTACGCACTGGCATTGAAAATTCAAAAATAGAATATATTATAATTGCAGTATGTGTTTTGTAATCTTCAAAGTCAAGCTACCCTTACACAGCAAGCTGAACAATTCACCAAATGTACAGGAAAAGCTAAAACTGGAAAACAGCAAATAATGTGTCCATTACCTTCTTCTGACTTTAATACACAAAACACATTTTCTCATGTAGCTGTACTGCTTTAGCTAAAGTCTTATAATAACAAACATTGGTATAGTGACAAAATGCAAATGTAGGAACATATTTTAAAATTAATCATCCATAATTAATTAGCAATCTCTGCTTTCTGGTAAATGATACCTAAATTGCAGAAAATTATCCTTGCTATGAATGATAAAGTCATCTACAGATTTACACTATTTTAAAGAAACGTTTTGCATATATTTATGTATTATAATAACCACAGGTATGTCAGAGAATTGAATTTAACTTTCCACTACATTAAAAATACATACACACAAACTTATGTGTACACACTTACTTGTGTGTATATATATAAACACACACACACAAAATCTATCTTTAAATTACCCTGTGTTCCAGGAGTCAGCTGGACAACCTGAAGTAAAATAATTTGATAAAAACAGACTTTGGATACAAAGGAGTTGTGGGGAGGGATAGTTTTTAGTAGCTTTCATTTTTAGTTCTCTCTAGAGAGTTGTCCTGGGTCAGCTCTTGCAAAAAGCTAATACTGGATGCCTTTAAAACAGTTCTAAAGAAGGTGAATTGTGTGTGGCCCAACATGGCATTTCTCTGTTTCCAAGAAATTAACAGCTTCTCTTCTTTCAAAAGAAAACTATAAATACCATTCCGCCCGATAGCTAGAATCCCCCAGTCATTAGGTTAAATTTGTGCAGAGAGCTACTTCTGGAACTGACCATGTTAACACAAGGAAGGAGAAATTCACTAACCCAGAATCAGTGCTATGCTATCACCAGCTCCTTCTCCATGGACATCAACAACAATCTCCACATCCACCAGCTGTAGGGACATGTCAGCTTTTCCATGGCCCTCCCATATGAACAAGCTACCTTGCACCATGCTGGTCAGCGCCCATATTTAAGGGTGACATTCAAGAGAGATAAAAATATAATGGATGAGAAATTCAACAAAGAGAACAAACTTATCTTGAATGAAAGTGTATGCCTTATACTATTATCTCACTACAGTAATCTAAACTGATCAGCTATGGTAAACCTAAACTGCATTTCCATCATATGACCTTTATTTTCACATACTTACATCATGTTAATTATTGATTTTTTTTAAACACTAATTGTTCAAAAAAAAGTTTTTATAATGTCCACTCCCTCCCATAATCATATGATCGGTTCTTTTCCAAATTCATGAGTTTATTGTCCTGTTCTTCCACTCTTATGACCTTGATTTCTATTCAATTGTCTTCCCTTTCACTAGCCAACCAACCATTTACCCTGTGTTCTACATCCACAACCTTTCCACCACAGCAATACTTACTACACCATTACCTGAAGTCTCTGCCTTGCTCCCTCTGCTTTGTGAGGAGACTATTCCAGTTGGACTTCCTTTAAGTATTTCTCCCAAGGCAAACTTGAGCTAAACTTGCTTATTCAGAGCACATCTATTTTTATTTCCATATGGGCTAAATCATTATTGAATACATTTTCCTTGCATTTCTTTCCAGAATGAGGTTTCAGGTAAAACAATAGGTTTATATAAGATGCCAGAGACATCTCAGCATTAGTATTACTGAAAAGGAAGGCTCAGGCCTTCATGAAGTTATGCTCCTCAGGTCCCATACACCTTCTTGGAGTACACTGGAATGTATCAATGCTGACCCTGCCAGAAGAGCAAGAACACCCAGTTCCTGTATATGCAGATTTAATGGCATTAAAACAAAACAACAACAAAAAAACAAACACAAAGCGATCCCCGAAGTATAAATGCCCAGTCATCAGAATAAAAACATGAGCTGAAATCTAGTTTCTTCAGACTGGACACATTACATTGAGGGATTTAGTAAAACTGCTGGGAAAGCAGTTTTTAGACACGTAAGGACTTTCTGTAACTCTTGCCAATGTACTTGATTTCCTTATTTTTTTCTCCTCTGATGTTCCCCAGACCTCACAAAATTGTTGTCTTTTATTGTTAGAGATGTACAAAACGGGATGCAAGCTTCACATTTCTCACAATTGGAACACTAAGGTTCAAGATCTGATTCAACGTTACTATTAGAGTCAAACAAAAAGAATTTCTGAAAGTATAACCAATAAGCATACCTGCACTAGTAAAAGGATTGTCATTTACATGAAGCTGTGTAAGCATTTAAAAAAGTCATTTATTCACCAAAGTATGACTTTTTATTCCTCTACACTGTGCCCACATATCTATAATGTAAGTAAATGTTTGCTCCAAACGCATTCTCAGAGCAATCCCATACCTTGAATTACTCATTGCAATAAAATGTGGAGGTGTATTTTTTTGTTGTTGTTTTTGTTGTTGCTATTTGGCCAAATGGAAAGAAATCTGCTTCTAAGTCAATTTATTCCAAAATGGGAGGAATTGTTCTCAGTCAGGTTTTAGCCATTTAATTAGGTTTGTTTGGATTTTAATTATAATTATTATTCTCTTTAAGCAGAAAGCGTCTTACTGTATTGCAGATGTTAACAATAGCAGACAATTTTAATTCAGAGAAAGAAATAGAAAATCAGAAGATTTAGTAAAAATCAGGCGGGTGTAATTTACCTCAAAATATTGAGAATTATTTCTGCAGTTCTGTTACCAGCACTCACAAATCACTACCAGCTCTTTAAGCAAAGAAATTACCTTCTAAAAACAGAAGAGGCATAATGTTTTTCCCTGAAGCTATTCACCAATATTTCAAGATGTTTATATACTGTATATAAAACAGAGATACAGACTAATATGTTGAACATTTGCAACATAAATAAAAAAGAGATGTATGCCAATATGAAATACCAAGTGCCAGAATATCAGTATTAAACTTTTTTTTTTTTTTTTCCCCTGTTAAATTCTGAAAAATAAAGGTATTTGCCTCTTATGAAAAAAGATTTCATACATTTACTTGTGGGTGCAGTGTTCAAGATGCCATAAATAATTCCTACAGCTCTGGTGAAGTAAGAGCAAATCACCGACTGCAGAAGGGGAAGAGAACTCTGGAGCATTGGTCGCAGACAAGTGCCAACTGGGAGCACTGCAGGAGCAAGGTGCTCAGCAGCTTCAATGACCAGAAAAGAAGGAAGGCCACAAATCGTTGTGAAATGATCCCAAAAGCCTAGAGAAATATATATATATCTTCCCTGCCCGCCCTCCATCTTTAAACCAATCATACATCTGATAAGAACCAGTGTACAAAGAGAAATACAGCAATCCTTGCTTTCCAGTGAGGACAGCAAGGTGACTACATAAACAGGGCAGAGAGAAATTATAACTATTTAACAAAATTAGTATTGCTCTGGAAGCTGATATCTTCAGCTGCTGTTGGAATTGCAGTGATTAAAATAATCCTGCCTCAACAATACATAGTTTTAGCATTACTTTTTAATGCAATTAATCTGCTCCCCATTTTTATATTCTTTTTCTTGTTTACAGTACTAGGCACATGAGATATGAAGTTTTGCTTTCAGCTGGCATGCTGCAGTGATATGCATATATACTAGCCTCCTTATTGCAGTAAGCTTACTAGTTTACAGGCAAGACAGACTTGCAAGTAATAATATTCTCAAAGACATATCCAAACAAATATTTTGCACTTCAGTGAAGCTGCCAAAAAACCAAGTCATGCTGAGTTAAATGTTTTGTAAAGCCAAGAATTCCTTCTCTTTTCAAATCAATAACCACATGCATCTGTGTTACAGCTTCCATTTTATTGGTTCACAAAAGTAAAAGTGATAATACTGGAAAGCAGGATGATTGAAATCTATAAAGCAACTGATATCACCTACAGTTTTAAGGAAAAATCTCATTAAAATATATATCCCAAACAAACCACATGAGTTCTGTGAAAAAAAAAATAATAAATAAAATAAAGCCTCATCAACTGTTACTGCAAATATGCAATAGGAAACTTAAGAAACGCTAAAATACAGCATGTCTTCCATATCTTTCTCCTCTTCAAGCATGCTTTATACAAAATATACAAAGTCAGAATTTATTCACACAACAACTGTTTTCTGATAAGTCTTCAGAAAGACCCCTGGGTCATCTAGCACATCCTTCAAACTAGTTCAGGAATGATGGCTATGCTGAGTTACCCACGTTTTATTTAGTGCACTCTTGAACACCCTGAAGGACAACGCCTCACTGACCTCTCTTACCAAGCAGTCACACTGTCTAACTGACCTCTCTGGGGGAAAAATTTCCTTCTTTAGCTACAGGTTATAACTTCCTGCTAGACCCCCCATCATCACCTTGAATAATTCCTCCTGCTCCTCTCCTGTTTATTCTCAAGTATGTCAGTAATATTCCTTGAGGCAGGCTGTTTCGTGCATTCCTGAGACCTGTATTCACAGGTCATGCTCTCCTATCTCATCATTCTCAGCACTACTCCTGGCACGGCTTTCATGTCACCACGTAATACAGAGCCCTCAATGACAGAAACAATCCATACATTGGAAAACATACAATGGAAACAATCCATTTACCTCTACTTGCAAGCCCCCCAAATTATTCATCGGCAAGTGGAAGAGGCAGGTGAAATCTGGCTGCCTCTACAGGCAGATCATACAGAAGGGGAGCCTTCTGAGTCTCTGATCCTGGTGTCTGAGCCAAAGAGAACTGGAAGTAATAAATCCCCCCTTCCATTTCTCAATTACTGATTTTTCCTCTTTTCTTTCTATATATCGACTTACAGTGAGGTCACATAGTCTGGCCTTAAAAATAAAATAAAATAAAATAAAAAACAATAATTTTTGCTGTTACATACTTGTTACAAGTGAGGCTGGGCTGGCATATAAAATACGCAATGGCACTATGCCAAGAATATCTAGGATTTTTGCAGGTGTTGAAGAGAGCAATTTTCTCCAAATGATTAAGGAGGGACACATGCTCCATAGATTAGGTTTGCTTTAAACCCAAAGTGACCTTTTAATGCAAAACCAGGGATAGCTAACATTTTATAAATTTATTTACCTTCCATTTTCCTAATAAAGGCCAATTCCATGTTTATACCTATACCATTGAAATTATTGTTTTTTTCTCTCTTTCCCCAACTCTCTTACAGTTAAAGCAATTCTGTAGCACAATAACAAACCTTGAAAACTTATGGAAATGTCAGTAATCTCAGCTGCAGTGTCTGACACATCACAGAACCTACCATTGAGAATACAAAGTAAAAATGATACCTAAACAAACAAAGAAGCAACAACAACCAACCAAACAAAAAACACCTGAAGTTGAATTCTTTTAGGCTTTATAAAGTTTTCCATGTATTAGATTTCAGAGTCCCCTATCTCTGGGCATCCCAAAGTCAAATAGGATCTCTTGCCCCCTCAAGAGATAAAGAGGACTGAAATCTGGATCCATATTTCTAGAGGGAAAAATGTATCACTTCCTCTATCAAAAAGGCAAAATAAATCTCATGCCAACTTCAAATGGCTGATGGCTATGACTTGTGGTTAGAAAAAACTGTTATAATCATTTATGTCAAGGTTCATAATCTGGACACTGTCCAAGAAAGTCTCTTATTCTTGTCCTGCATTATGCAGGAGGGTCTGTGTGCAATGCCTTTTTTTTTTTTTTTTTTTTAATTAAGATATATTATTAGCCACTAGACTTTAATTAGAACTGGTTGAAGTTTTTCAGAGATTATCAGCACCACATCCAGGAGCTTTTGAAGATCTCCAAACAGAGCAATTTCACAACCTCTCTGGAGAGCACTCTCTCCAGTGCTCTGTGACCCATACAGTAAAGAAGAGCTTATGGAAGCAAAACCTGAAATCCAATTTATTTTTCTAAATTCTTATTTTACTTTGAGCTAAAACAGGAAAAAAGTAAAATTTACCCAAAATTTAAAAATGAAGACTTCGCTTTTTTAAGTTATTATTTACCTCTTTTAGAGATTTATTTTTTTTCCCCAAAATATGAAAAAAGTCTCAAAAAATAAAATAAAAACAACTTCCAAGCTGCATTATTGCTAGTCAACCAGCTTTAGTCATTATTTGACCTATAGTATGAAATATTTACAACCTGTGGAAATAAGTAAATCTAAACGAATTTCCCTTCTACTGCTGCATCTTGTAAATGATGTATTTCTTTAAATATATAAAAATACGTATTTCACTTAAGCAGAAATTTGTTATTGCAGACCACCTGAAACCACACTATAGATCATCAGCTGCACTTACTGCCTATGATATTGCGGAATCATAGTTATCATTAACCCCTCAAGAAATGTTCACCCAGTCTCCACTAGTGAAGAATTCTTCCCAATGTTGCACACCACATGTCTCAAGCCTTTTGAGAGCTCCTTTCAAAGATTTAAATTTTCCTTTATAAAGCTTTTCTGAATCAATCAAGATTCAATATAGGAAGATTGTCAAATAAATTACTTTTCATTTCTGCCCACAGTTAAACTCCTGCAGGGATCTGGAAATATATCAAGATCATTAGCCTTAATGCCTATAATACACACTTCACTTTAAGGTGAAGTGAGTAGTAAAACAGTTTAATACATTAGCCCCTACACTCTGGAGACCTGCAGGGTCTTGACCAGGCTTGTGCATAATTCTTGCTAACATTTCTGGAAGTCTGGGACGCTGAAAAGCAACAGACTTTCTAGCCTGTGTGGGTCATAATAAAACACACCTGACAGTTTCTGATCAATACCTGGTTTGGAAACCTTGTTAGTGCTCACTGGAAAACTAACTCATGCATTTTTGCTGGAGGTCCTCTATGAAGAAAATAACCATACTGACTGAGCTGCATAAGCTGATTATGCTTCTAAGGCAAGTACTCCCTCATTCCTTGTCCATGCACAAACAGGAGTGAATTTTGTCCCTGTGCTTAGTCCTGCCCAAACTAAATCCTTGCCTCATTTATCCATGATAAAATTAACACGATTATGATTATTTTTTTTTTTTTAAATCACCATTGAACATAAATATGGAGGATTTATTTATGCTGATATAAAAAAAATCCTAATGAGCTTAACTTTTTTTTTTATTTTGATATATATATATATATATAATTTAGCAGGATCTGATGCAGCAGAACTGATAATTGGAAAGAGGTCTCAGGCATATTTTGATTTCTTGGTTCAGCCTTATCCTTGATTAGTTAAACAAACAAGACAAAAACAGTAAAAAAAAAAAAAAAAAGTCAATGCCAAGTTATTAGCTAATGAATATATGTGAGGTTATACTAGGGATGCAACACATTCTCAACTCTGACATACAAAGCACTGCAAAATAATTCATTATTTAATATTTTAAAAAGCTAGATAAAACAAATTAATGCCAAAAATTAGCCCTTAGCACAACATTAATTCCAAGTTTGCCCAACAGTCACATCCCTGTCCTAATTAGCCTTGGTGATTTCAAGAAACCATCATGAAAAAAGACAAACATATCATTCCTACTTCGTACTTGATAAAAACACAGATTCGGCTGCCAAACATCAGTAACAACCTTTTATCATGAGCTTGGAGATTTCCACAGTAAAGACAACACTCCCAGACACATAATGTTTAATTTCTAATACGGCACAATAGACTTTCTGATCACTTGTAGACAGTGGTTGTAACCCAGGTCAAGAGTAATGGCATGGAAAAATAACCAGAAAAAAAGACTTGCCCCACAGAACTGTTTTTTTTTTTTTTTTTTTTTTTTTTTTTTTTTTTTTTTTTTTTTTTTACCAAAAGGGCCCATCTGGCCCATGCTGTCCGCTTGCACTTACTGTGGTTTGCATTACATGAAATACATATTATTTTAATTTTCTGATATTAGCACCTGACAGAATATTTGTTGTTTACAAATATCACATAAGTCATCATATATGTTCCTGAAACAGAGAAAAACAACTGTTCACTGACCTCATTAATAAAAGTCTGGGCTCCCCGTGGGCTTAGGAGTAAGATAGCCCTTCGCAATGTGTCTCGATAGCGGTTCAGCTCTTCTGTTTTCATGGTAGTGAAAAGGTTGGCAAAGACTCTGCTGATGTTTCTGTCCACTTTTTGTAATGACACATCAAGTCCCAGTCTGGAGGCCTGATCGAGAAATCCCTGCAGTCCGCGTATATCTGTAACATAGGAGGGAGGAAAAAAAAAAGAAAGAAAAAACCACTGCATCAACCTTCGCCAATTAGGCAAGTATCACTAATTAGGTGGAAAAATACCTTTTTTTTTTTTTTTTTTTTTTCCTGCAGTGCTGTCAGAAGAGTATTCCATGGAGCCTCATAGGTGTAAGACAGTCGTTTTCCACTGCTCTCTTTCATAGTCAAATGCCAACAGGGAAACTCCATAACTCCATTGATTACCTTTCCCTGGAGGTCTCTGAGCAACTCTTTGGAAGAGAGGTACACTATCTGTGTGGCTGTGGACAGCTCCCCCAGTAGCTCAAGCCCCCAGTGCTGAACACCATGCAAAGAGACAGTCCCACACCAACCAAATCACAGTTCAAATGCAGAAATCCAGCTGGAGATGGAGAAGCACGGGTGATAAAACACTCACGCCTAAACTTCTCCTACCATGACCTGACTTAAGATCATGCGTACTTTTCCCACGAAAAAAGGTAAGATATGCATAGCCCTCCTTCTGACCCCCCTGCTTTTTTCTTCCCCTCCTAAAAATCCCTGCCTAGACAGAGGTTTGCTGTTCAATGGCAAACCTATGAAATAGTACACACAGACTCAAACTGTTATGATATGTTACTGGGTAAAAACATTGGTTTTCGGTAGAGGAAACCATTTCAAAACCTGTTCATTTGAGTTCTTTCCTTCAACTTCAAGCTGATTGAGCCAAATAGGTTTTCCTAACCCAATTTGTGAGGACATTAACATGGAGCAACACACATTTCATTCAATTTTCATGCTGAAACCTGCTGGCTCAAACTGTACTCTGCCTTCATGACTATTAGCATTTTTCTGTAATAAGCGTCAGAGTTTTTAGGATTTATTTTGTACTGAAATTTAGAGCAACAAGAAGGTCAAAGCATGTATTTATGCTTTGGTTAAGGTTGCTCTCAAAAGTAACAGTGACCTGATCACCATATCATTAGGAGCTTTTACTTTTATTTGAAATATGCATAACTTGTCCTGATAAAAAGGTATTACTTAATCTTCTTTTCTCACATTCACTTCTTGTATTTTCATTATCAAATTTAAAGCTCCTAGGTGAGGCAGAATGCTGTAAGTTAGAATAACCATCTAAATAAACAGCCTTTTCAAAACAAAAAGAACAAAGTCTTTGTGACAAAATGTTTTATGGGATGTAGGACATTAAATTCCCCCAATAAGTTCCTGCATCTTCGTAAGAAAAGTTGCTTGAATCCTTCTGGATCTTTTTTCTCTACAGCTTAACACTGATTCTCAAACTCTTGTGAATAGTGACAGAAACTGAACAGCAGGTCTTACTGGGGAAAAGAATGGGGATATATCTGATAAATTAGGAATAATTTTCTCCTTCTCAGTCTGCATGGTGACCCAGCTATAGGACAACACACATTACAGAGATTACATGTAAACCTAACTGCGCTGAGATGTCTCTTCAGAAATGTCGTGTAAAATGGCACTATGCACTGAAGATCCAAAGTCAATCACGGCTCATCATTGCTGCTTTGTTAAACTGCAGGGGTTGCCCACAGTAACTCTAACAATTTCTTACTTCAAATACATGAGGAAACTGGAAATGTGTTGGCTGAGGAGACTTGCAGGACCTCTGACACAATCCCAACCACAGCCTGTTGTAGCCCAGTGACAGTGGTGCCTCCACCAGTACATCCTTGCCCCAAGTCCTTCATTCATACTGAAGAACCTTGTCCCCCATAACCACCCCTTGACACCAGAGCAAAGGGGCTGCAAGGAGCAGCAGGAATTGCCTTTTTTTCTTCACACTCAGGCCCAGCCTTCCTACAGAGTAGAAATGGGAGACAGACAGATTCTGTTCTTTCCTTCACGACGAATTCAAGCAGAGTTTCATTAGCCCATTACACCATCATCCTCAGCACATCAGAGATATATTTATTGTTCCCATAATAAAACAGGCTCTTCAGGAAACTTTACTACAGCTCTAATAATCTCTATAAACTAGCTTGTAACACTCATTTTTTATTTTTATTTTTTAAAACTTGGAAGAAACTTCTACCTGATGGAATTTTAAGAATTGATACCACAAACATCACTGAAGTTCAGGGACTGGAAAACAACCTTATTCAAATCAGTAGCATTCCTTGCTACTCCATCTGGACAGGCTCTTAGATCACCACCGGTCTTGGTGTTACATTGCCATAAAATATATACGTGAACATCTTTCACCTCTCCCAAGTGTTGTATGAAACATGACAAGCAACATCTTGCAGGCTACACTAGCTGAAGTTCTTACTTCAAGTGCAATACAACAGGGGCAATTAAGATAACGAGTAAACATTAAAACCAAACCAAAAACACAAAGTCACCTTGAATATATTCATACTTCTATCCAAACATAGAAATGGTTGTTAATATGATTAACTCAGGTTCAGAAAGCAGCCATAATTAACAGAGAAATATCAGAAAGGAATAGAAATGAAGCTAGTACTGTGACAACCACAGCAGATTTATTGCCTTCCTAACTCAGGCTTATTTGTGAAGTTAATGCGTCCAGCCAAGTCCCCCATCAGGAAAGGTGCACTCATGGGTTTTTTGGTGGTGGTGCGTCTACAGCAGTTCTAACACACTATCAAATAACTGCCAGATGTGCTTTGTCTCCAGAATCCTGAGTCATCAAGGAAAAGACAGGGCTTGGTGTCATGCAGGCATTTCTGGAATACGCTAGTAGAGTTCAGCGCTCACATAAGTGCTAAATATTGCAGGTGTGCTGAAATAATGACAGTGACAAACAGCTACTGTCTACAGGTTAAAGCGTTTTATTAAAGTTGTCAAGGCAAGTTTGGATTTTGCTAATTTAAATTCAGTAAACTAGTATTCATTACTGTACCTATACTGACTTTATGGATCTGTGATACTAGAAAAAGGTTTTTCTCCTAATTCAGTTTTGTCCTTCAAAATTACTGCAATGTTGAGAAACAGTAAGAAAATAGCTTATATATGTAGTTTACTAACAACTTGTCTTTTGTGCAAGCATCTCAAGTTATCACTGCACAACGGAAAGCTGTTTACCAAAGATTAACCGTTCTGATATTGCTCTGGGTTTTTTGCCTTATGTTTTCAGCTGACCTGCTGAACTACTGGTTAGAAGTATTGCTGTAGACCAGCATAAAATACCTGATGCACATGGTAAGACTATTTGGACACAGAAGAGGATTTTGTATTCCCTCACAAATTTTTCTCCCAAGGAAAACAGCTTATTTCCCAATTAAAAAAAAAAAAAAAAAAAAAAAAAAAAAAAAAAAAAGGAAAGGACTCGTACTTTTCCCAGCTTGACAAGAAAGCAGAATCTGAGATGGAAGAAACTGTCCAAGCTCAAGTGTACAAGCACAATCTGTCAGTTTTTAACAGATAAAAATGAATGTGAATTTATTCAGTGTTGGCAATTAAAAAGAACTGCATGACTGTATCTTCCTGAATGCTGACATGTCTGTTCCTACATAGCACTGGGGAGGAGGAGAAGGCTTGGTGGGAACTCAGAAGTGGAAGTGGGAACTGAAGAGCAGTGTTTTCAGTGGTGACTAACCAGTTCAGTTGCTTACTTAATTGGACCTTTTTTCTCAAATAATTATTTGCCATTGTTACCGAGAGGGCAATCATTTCTTAAAATCTATGAGTACATAAACACACAAACACATGCGCATATGCAGGAGCATCTGCTTATAAATAATAATGAATTAGGCTCAGTTTTATTTTATCTGACATGTCACATAGGAAAATTATTTGATGCCCTCGTTTTCTTCTACATTTAGTAGATCACAAATCCACGCAACATAAAGGAAAACCTACTCTTTGTTCCATGCAAATTCAAAGAGATATTCCAAAAATTCAGTCATGGTTTTCTATTTCTCATCATTTATGACCGTTAATCCTTCATTTTCTTCACAATTGAAATGAGCCATATAAAATTCATATGGAATTTAATACAAATAAAGGATTCCATAAATGCATTTGTTAAAATACGTGTGCTGCCTTCTGTAGTCTTAACAGTGACTTTTTTCCTTTGTATTAATGTTCAGATTCTAACATTAGAGAGTTTTCCTGAACAATTACTAATAAAATAATTCCTCATACCCATTTATTTCATACTTCATAGGAAAAGTATAACAATCTAAACTCAAATACTTCTGTCTAGAGTATCTGACAAATGAAACAGCAGTTTGCTGTAACTGCACAACCTATAGCCAACAGTCCCCTCCAGCTTTGCAAACAGTTACTTTTACTCAGGGTGTAACCTACACTCAACCACAAAAATTAGTGTTTTAATTACCTAACTCTGTTTACACCCAATTTGTATGCATTTAACATGCCAAGCAGGATTTCAGCAACAGCATTGGAAATTTTCTGTTTCAAGAACAGCAAAGTTCTCGATGATGCAACACCTGCACTCCAGAAAGAAAATGACGTACACAAAATGCACTTGGGTGAATCTCTCTCATAAAATTCATTTGTAAAACTGTATAATAATTGGATTTGTGTAAGACGCTCTAGTCTCAACTACAATCATGTGAAATTAGCTAGTTGGAATTGGAATTATGTCATTAGAGATCCATAAGAGCAGAAAACTTATAAACTTTGCATCCTTCTTGTTAAATCTGGCTTGAGAGAGAATTTCTGTGGCCGAGAGCCCTCTTCCTAATTCTGACAGATATACCACATGTTCAGGTCTGACAACAGAAGAATTAGATGATTTCAGGAATAAGTGTTAACAAGGAGGTAAGGAAAGCCTTGATGCACTGCTAAGATAACAATTTGTCCACTGTGACTGCAAAACAAACGCTTGCTATAAAAGTGGCTTTATTGGACTATAAGAAATAATGAAATGTATCATTTCCTGCTTGAGGTTACGTTGGTCACTGAGCTGGCTGACTAGAAAACAACTATAACGTTATAATACTAGATGTGGCATTAGCTTCCTCTAGGTAAAGTTTGTTGCCATCTACAACGTAATCCATTTTTATTATATTATCTATGATCTTATTTATATTTAAAAAAATAACTTTGTAGAGTCTACAATAACATTTGTTGTCATAAAGTTATAGGATGTGATTCTTGGCCCTGACATGAGCAGCTTAAAAGTTAACATTTTTGTGTGAAACGGCTGTACAGTTGGGCACAGCTAGCCTTTAAGGAGGGCTTATTGTAGAAAGGAATTTCCAGAGGTAGAGAGCAATATAGTGTCTTTTCAACACCAGTTCCTAACCCTGGCTGACAGAAATAGAAGCAGCACATGGCCATTGTACTTTGTATAGCAAGCTGGGGCTGAAGGCAAGGCTAGAGAAACTCCAAGAAATAAATTCATACCTTTCATTCTTCACCATCAACGAGTAAACTGTAGGAGGACTCCAGTATCATCACCAGGCTCTATTTTCAAATAACCCATACCTATCTTTTCATTTGTACGTTTGTAAAATGAAAAAGTAAATAAGTGTGAAAACCAATGAGATCAGGCAGGAAAAGCTGAGCTTCTGAGATTTTTACATTTGCTTGATTGCAGGTGCTACACTTCACTCTTTTTATTAGTTTTACTTGAGTATAATTTTGGTGATATGTTTAAGCAGTGCCAAGTGTATCAAGGAGACTAGGATAGTTTCATTAATTTAGTATTTATACACTTCTAAAAATATAATCACCTTTTCCAATGTTTTAGGAAAAATATCAAGGCATTTTTTCCTTATGCTTAAGCTCCAAGAGAAGACAAAAAAGTGGTTTCATTTTCTTAACAGTTATTTCTTACTTTTAATACAAGGATACTCTGCTTGAATGTAGGTTTGTCTCTTTTGACTGCAATTTGGGTAGAATACTTCCCACACACAATTTAATTTCTTAAGAGGAATAAAGTACACATTTTAGGATTCAGTGATTTGGAAGATAATCTATAAACACTCTGAAACAGGTCTCCTAAATCACACAGTTTTCATGGGTTTCATTCACTTGGTTTTACAGCAGCTGTTGTCCCTCTTTTTCATAACTGCAAGATGTTTACATAAGAAATAAGGAAAAAGACCAATTCAAAAAACAGATGCACATCCTGAGGATTAGACTTGTGCTGCATTTTAAGCTTTTGGAATGAATGATTTTTAACACCATCCTTGGTTCCTTGCTAGAGATAACAACCTACCTGAAGGATTTAAATATACTCTAGTATTTCAGATAACTCAAAGTGGATATTCTTCAGAACTCCTTTTCTTACGTTAATAAATAATGAAAATCTCTTCCTTTAAACAATAGACTACTACTTATGCTTCCAGAAGGGAATTATTTTGTACAGATCATCTAGAATAACTTGACTTTTAGAAAGCACTGAAATTTTCATCCTAAAAGACTCACAATGTAATTCTGTGTGAATAGAGTGATTAGACCAGAAAGCATAATAGCAAAGTGTGTTAAGAGAGATAAGACTATATTAATATTTGAATGTAAATGTTTATTAGAGCCCAGCAGAAATGTGAAGTGATATTGGTAAGGCATATTTTCTACTTTTATGAAGAGTTTATTCCCTTGTATTCTTACAGTCTCTCTGCATGCACCCTCTCTCTTCACCTACAACATTTCCATGTGTTTGCCTGGGTATTTCAACAGTCAGTGCTAAGATAATTGCTATCAGCCAGATAATCTTTGTACAATGGAATTCACAATTTCTAAACAGTCTGCGATTTACCTTTTCAACTTTTACCAATTCATCTTTTTTTTTTCTTAAAGAAATGAAGGAACTCAGTAACTAATAGTTATGCAAGTACAATAAATCTAAGAAGCCATAGCTCTATTCTAATAGTTGCTCCAAAAAAAGTCTTAAAATAAAACCAAGCACAACAAATTAAATAGTTTTTAGTAGTAGCATTCAGCTTACATAAGAACAGCTGTACCAGAGGAGACCTGTTCTGTCTAGCTCTATTACCTCTCTCTGACAGAGTGTAAAACAGGAGCAATCATGCAGTGATACTTCCGTCTAACATTCTCCCAACAATTCAGTTTGCAGCACAGGGAATTGTTCAGGCAGATCTCGTTTCTGTGTGTTTCTATGTGCTCCACTAGTATTTCTGCATTGTAACCGTCAATGCCTTTGTCCTCCATAAACCATCATAGCTTTCCCTTAAACCAAGATCAACTGTGAGCATCCAGATCAGTGCATCTTCAGCAGGTTTAACCTGGGAATTTTCAGGAACCCATGGGACTCTCCTTTCCCTTTTTTTCACCTTACTTTCCTAAATAGTTCTACTAGCATAGATCAAATACAAAATGTGCCAGTGCCAGCTCTTCCAGACCAAAAAAAAAAAAAAAAAAAAAAGAAAAAAAAAGGTTTCTGGGAAGAAGAAAGCAGACTATCAGAAATGATGTAATGATGTAAGTTTTGAAAATTACATGGAACACTGATTTGCCATTTAAATCTACATCACAGGCTGACATGTGACCACCTCTCAGAAGAAACTGAAAATTTACCATGTGTAAATCAGAGCTAATCAAATGCAAAGGTCTACTCAGAACCCCTGTGATATCAAAGGCTGAAGCCTGTGCAGTGGACACAATTATTTTTACTGAGCAGTTGTACTGCAAGCATAGGTTGTTATTAGAGTTTTAAATAATGAAAGGGACTATGAATACAGACAAATCATAGATACTGGTAGTTTCCACTCCTGAATGAATGAGAAAGAGACAGAACACAATATAAAGCCAGATGTGTTGCATGTACACGCAAGTATTTCCAGATTTGACTTTAATAGGAGGAAGACATAACTATTAAAAACGTTAAAAGTTACTCTGCAAAACTGATGCTTCATACCTGAAACAGCTGATCCAGTCTGAAAGTAACTGGAGCTTCCCAGGAGGTCTGGGAGCACAAAAGCCTTTTAAAAGCAACAACGACCCTTTCACATTTAGCAAGAAAGGTCAACCACAGGTCTCTCCTGCTGGATTTTAACACTTAGCATTCAAAAGCACAAGGGAAATCACCTCAGGAAATTTGTTACCATTGGAAGAATTGTGGACATATGCTACAATTGTTGTAAAAAGGGAATTCACTGAAAAACGAGCATTTCCATTCAAATCATCCATTTAGTTCTTCCAAGTGCAATAATTGCCAATTGTTTGCCCAATGGTAAACCACTTAAATGAGCCGTAATAGCCTCTCATCTCATTACTGCTGTTAATGCTTTTAATACTTTTAATACTTTTAAAAACACTATGTAGTGTTCCTGCCATATCGTCTTATGAGCCAAAAAATAGATGTATTGACAGAAGCTATGTTTTTGCTAATATATATCCTAAGTTTAATCATAAGACTCTTTTTTCAGCACTTAAATTATCTTAATGTAATGAAGATAAATTACTGAGCCTAATATTTGCTATGGGTGAGTATAAGTAATTCTAAGCTTCTATCTGCCAATACATCGGGAAAATGCATTTTTCATCTTTTGAAGGTCTGAGATGCACCTTCTTAAAGCTATATGATTCCATAATGAAATCCGAACAAAAAGCAAGTTTAGGTTTGTGGTACTATAAGCCCATTTGCATTAATGCATTTGCTATTGATACTGTTAAATTGTTGTCATACTTTAAGTTTGGTTACATACTTTGACAAATGAAGCATGTCCTTTCTAAAAAAAAAAAAAAAAAGAGAGAATTTGAAGGGTTAATTCTGTCTAGCTACGCGAAGACAAGTGTGTGCAGCCAAATGTCCAGCGAAGGAAAGGAAGAATCATATCCCTTTCACTAGATTGCAGAGAGAGTCTCCCTCTTGTTTAAATCAACTTTAAAAACTACACATTCCAATCTCAAGAGAGACTGCAATAAAATTACTACAGATAATTAAATTCCCCCTGAGGAAATCCTACTGACAGGAAGACTTTACTCTTTTATATGTGCAACGCTAATTATTGCTTGCATTTATGTAACACCTTTCAGCTAAGAACCTCAATGTACTTTATAAACACCTGCACTGTATAATAAAGTATACACTATAAATACACATTACAGGAGCTAGTTGCTGTTCTACCTACTTAACCACATGTCACCAACTAATAACTCAACTCTGTTGAGGAAGCTTTCTCCCACTGTCGTACTTCTGTAAGTTCTAGTAAAAGACAGGTGCCCTGGGCACACAAGCAGCAAAAAGGCTGTCAGAGCTGCAGGCTCTCAGCTTGGTGGGACCATCTATGTGTTGAGTTGTCTCCACTGAGAAACCAGGGATTCTTTCTAAGGGTACTACTTCTCAACCAGTCTCGGATTGTGGAAAACCATGTCCATACTGATTTGAGTTTCATAATGTCTCAAATTATTTGCACTAAGAAATCTTGATACCCCGTGGGTGGGTGCTACAGTTCTGCTCCATTCCTCGCTTCTCAGAGCATTCAGCACCACGTGGTACAGTGGCATTGCATCCAAACCTCAGCCTGAGCCTGACCACCATGAGCAGAGTGCTCTGACCACCTCAACACAGGCAGCAGATACCAGTGAGGCTCCACATCACCCTGCTGCACGACCACACAGACCCGAGCTTGTGTCGGGCAAGCCTGAGCAGGCCTGCCCCGAACTATTTGGCCAATATTTGGTGACTAGCTGGCAAGCTGAGTGCAACAGTGAGCATATTTTAACTCATAATCCAGGAATAAGGACTTCTGGCCACTATTTTACTCAAATATTGTTCATCAGGCTGTAATTAGGATGGTAGCATCTGAATAAGTTTCATTCCTTTGGCTGGCCGTTTAACCCAGAAAGTGCATTTTCCTTTAAACACTGAAATCAGACAAACAGAAAAATGATATATCCTTCTTTGTTTCCCTACTCTTTTAAAGCTCATTTTTTGCAATACAGCCTCCATGAAACCATACACAGAAACATGAAAGGATACAAAATCAAACTGTTCTCCAGTATTTTCTGTTAAAAACAAGATAAGAAGGATCCCTACTGAGAAAACAAATCTCTTGTGCTGGTGGGAGGGAGCTGAAAACAGAAACTAAGTTCATGTCACATATAATGACCATCAATTAGTCCATCTTGTAGTAACAACCAGTAACAAATAACAATATATATATATATATATATCAATTGCTGATTATTCATTTGTGTTACAACTACTTTTATTATGATGGCAAATACACATACTCTGTTCTCTAGCAACACAACTGATCCCAGAGGTAGAAAAACATGCTAGAGAATAAAAACATTAATCTGGTTATAGTTTGTCATCAGCTAAACTCTCCTCAGGCATCCCTGTGTTAGCTCCATGCTTTTAGAAAATAACGAGTAATGATTACTGAAAAGCCAACTGGTAACACTGAGGTGGTACACTGTACCAAGATTAGTGCCAAAAGATTCTCCACTCATCATATTGTAAACAAAAGTAACACATTTGAACAGACTGAAAAATGAGATGTTTTAGGGCTCAGTCCTACCAACAATCAGTGCTTATTTAGCTTTGTGTGAAGCATCTCTGTGCCAAGTCTCCTCCTACGTAGGAAATCTCTCAACATACGAATAAGTGTTCACATAGCTACTGCATGCTGTGATTTATTCCTGTGGTAATAATCAAGACAAACACTTCAAATGTGTAGAATACACTTCTGTCTTTCAGGATGTAAAGCCCTTCTTTCTTAAATCAGCAGTGGGGAGACAAAAAAAAAAAAAAAAAAAAAAAAAAAAAAAAAAAAAAGCACACCTTTCTAACCAGCTCTCCTCTCCAAACAACAGGCCAGGTATTTATCAGCTTGTGGCTGTGACAGAGAACACAGCTTCTGTGAAGGCACAGTTAACTTGCTCTTGAAAAGCATGCTTATGATTGGTTTCTTGCATGCCCAGACAAGAGCAATCTCCCACATTTTGCCGAAGCACTCCATTTCAAAATTAACAGCCATCTTGAAAACACAGCTTTTCTTCTCTTCGCTGTATAGAGCAGCTGCAAAGAAATATTTACAAGTTGGGAAAATATTATGTATTTATCCTCATTATAGGATGGTTGAGAAGTAGTACCCTTAGAAAAAATCCCTGGTTTCTCAGTGGAGACAACTCAAAATATTATTATGTATTTATCCTCATTAAAATAAATACATAAAATAAAATAAAATTCAACTACAGGAAAGGATAAGAGAAAATGGGAGCATAGCACTACCAGATTTTTCTGACCCCACCAGTACATCCTACCCAAGTTTAATTAGGATAACTGCATTTAGATAAAAGCAGTCAAGCACAATAAGAGAGCCCTTGGTTTACTGATCAAAACTGTCCCAGTTTGTCAACAGTATAAATCTCCAGGAAAATTCCAGCTGCAAGGTACTATAAAGTTATCTGGAAACCTGCACACAGAGATACTTCAATGCTTAGCCAGGAAAAACAGAACTGCCTAACTGCATTCAAAAGCGAGAAGTATTCAGGGTTCTCTCTCAGGTTACTTCAGTGACACTAGGTTTTATTCGTGTGCTTAAACTTCAGTATTACTACAGCATATTCCATGCCTATTTATGAACTAATGAAATGAGAGCTACATACCTCACTAAATTTAAGTAGAGATTCAACTGCAGGACTCATTAAGACAAAGTTTCAGTGCAACTCCTGCAAAATCTGACAAGCTTTTATCTCCTGATTGCAGACAATAATATGAAGGCCAGTTAGGAAGTTCAATATACCCTAAGGTTAACATGAATAGATCTACTTTTTCTCTCCAATCAACTTAATTCCTTCATTAATGTCCTGTAATTTACTGGAAAGGCATTAGCCAATTCTGAATGTCACTGGGGAAAAAATTGACATTAGAAAAGGCTGTGTGGAACATCGTTGGCTGAGCAGCACTGCGTAGGTGCTGATATCGTTGGTGGGTGCTGGCAGACCTGCACACCTTAACGTAGTTTGCCGAAGCAGACTGTGCTAATTTCAGTCACTTCAAATAAAGCAACAGCCTGGAAGAGGACAAGATGTCATGCCAGAAAGGACAGGATAGTATGTTACTGCCAGGCATCTGAAAGTCCATAGATAAGGAAAGGACAAGATTTTAATGTAATTACTGATTTATTTTCCCAGCCTTGCAGAGTAGCTGGAGAGGGGAAAACAGAGCCATCTCCTTAAGAAACAATGCAGTGAAAGGAAATTATAAAAGATTACAAATATAACTAACACATTCACATTACTTTTACGTACTTCAACGCCGGGGGGGGAACAGACACTAAATCTGCTGAGTTCGTGAGAACAATTCAGCATGTGATGTTTTACTACAAAAGCACAGGAAGCCTATTTGAACTCTAGATGAACCAGCTACAGTTTTTCACATTAATACACAAGTTCTTATCTTTATGTTTTATTTTGCTCTTCGCTCCAGGTGGAGTCAATCCCAGCTTTTCTTCCTGAGACACAACACATCAAGCTCTGCCTCTTTGTAGCTGTAAGATAATTTCCACTTACTGTACATAATCATAAATGCAATGATCAGATAAGTGCTCTAACGCACGTTCTCTGAGCTCATTCGTGCTCTGAGCACAGCAGATGCCTTTCAGTTGTCTTCAGGTTTGAGTATAAACATCGTGATAATCATAGTGCTTTGATGCTACATAATACACTCTAGCACTTCTGGTGTCTTGAAGTGTGTTTGATTATTATGTTAAATTTCTGGGAGGTGTGGGACAAGAGACTTCTTGCCAGTAGAACATAACCCAGATCACTGAAAGACTGCTTCTTATTAAAGCCAGCGGGATATCTTTAGAAGGCAAATTAACACCAAGCAATGTTCTCTTAGACATCTTTGTAATTTTATTGCCTTAATCTCTTCAAGTTTTTAGCAAAAATAAGGTTAATTCCAGTTCAGGTATTTCTTCCAAATCTCTTCATGCCTACTATCATTCATTCATACAGTTATTCTTCACACTACCACGATGTTGCTCCTGGTCACTGAGTACTTTAATAGTTTTCATCTGCGGATTCTTTTTTCTCACCCTCAATATTTATCTCAATGTGTCTCCTGACATAAAACTACAATGACTTATGCAGCAGTACCGACAATACAGCTGTAACTTCAGGGAACAAGACAGCCTTGTAAGCTGCTGGAAACACCCTCATTTCAAAACCTCCTGGCAAGAGGTTGCAGATACAGTTTCACACTTCATTTCTTTTGACATGTCCCCAGAACCACTGCTGTGCGTATCTAGTGACAGTATTTGAAACCTCACATCCCAGGCACCTCTAAGGCTCTAGTACACTATCTACTGTTTGCATGAAAAAGAGTCATTTTTCCCCTGGAAACAAGTACTCAGTGTTTGTATGAACATAGTGCTTTTGCTCAAAAGAGTAGAATGAACAACCAGCAAAATGTGCTTTAACGCCAGAGAGAGGGCTGGAAGTTAAGCTCCTGAGAGTTACTGGGTCACCGATTAAATTCTTCATACAGTGGGATCTATTTTTCATCTGGAAAGTGTCTAACGCTAGGAAGCTCAGATGCTAGGTATAATAGGATCCAATCTAGACTTTCTTTCAACAGCCATTACCAAGTACTGCAAATCCAAATAATAATAATAATAATAAAAATCCTGCTCTTTCTGCTCATGTATTTCCAATTTGTGCACGCACATTATTCTCCAATATGGTAACTCCCACCTCCTCTTATCTCCTGTACTGGCTGCTGACACAGCTGGCGCCCAAGGAATGAGGGGTGAGATGAGGCAGGTTTTCTCTCTGTGTAACTGGCCTCCAGCTGCTGTGGTAGCTCAAACTGAAGCAACTATCATAAAACAAATGAGCCGGGCTCTCTTTTCTACACAGCCTTCTTCAGCACCCCACCTCATTCCATGCCATACAACTTGGCAAAAACAATGTAATGGGTTAGAGGTAATTAAACTGAATTGTTCAGTGCAGAGAGAGTCATCCTTAGCATTAGTAGAAGAAGTTACCGTGGCGTGCTTACATTTGGAGGTGTTTAGCCATGTGTAAATAAGTACCCTTTTCCAGCCACTTCTAGAAAAAGTCCTACTGAAAACATGAACATCTGCTTAAATCTCTGCAGTGCGAGAGGTAAGGACAGGGAATAGGACTCCATTGCTATATCAATAAATAACAAGCAATAAATATATTTCCCTTGAGCAAACAGTGTACAATCTAAGCACAGAAGCCAAAGGAAGAATATTAGAATTAATACAGACTAGTTAATTGAGGATAAACACAATGGGGAGAAAAAAAAAAAAGACCTCTAGAACTCAGCAGTTAGCTGACAACAATTTGAAGAGACAGTGAGTAAAAAATCTACTTAAAAGAGAAGAGAATGAATCATCTAAAATTTGCAGGGGATTTAGTGAAGTGCATAGTCCCATGGGCTAAAGAGAAGTGAAGAGAGATATCAAGGTTGACTGTGAAAATGAAACAACTGGACACTGCAGAATGCCATAGGAATATTGAGGCAAATTATTTTAGCAACTACTAAAGAACAGAAAGTAAGAGTGCAACACAAACTGAGGTGCACTGTCAAGCCTCTAACTTCATTTACATTTTTGACCTTGTACTGGAAAAAAGAGCGAGGTTGGCAATAATTCAAATGAACAGCAAAACCATCACAAAACCTTTTTCAGGCCTGGATTCCAGACAAGTTGAAAGGATCTTTCCATTACCAAAGGCAAAAAAATATTATTAATAATAATGTCATTATCTAAGGGAGATAACGCCCCTCCATAACAATGTCAATTTCTGCTCAAACAGCTGGATTCCTTTTCTCAGAGGCAAAGATATTTATTGATTTAAACTCTTATTCAGAAACCAAATATCAGATTCACTGTGTAAGATTTCAGACAATGTGCACTTATGCAGGACAAGAATCCATCAACATGGAAGATCTTGTTCATAAAACCTGTTAAATTCCAATTCCTATGCTATCCTATATAATTCCAATGCTATCTTGGGTTGTTCCCACACGGATGCAGCTCCTCGTCTTCCTCCTGTCTCCCACCCCAACACAAGGCCAGAGGTCCCCTTTCCCACTCTGCCCATCTGCTGCGTACAAAGGGAAAATTCCCATATGCTTGCCCTGCTCCTATCCCTCTTATGCCTAACCCCTTCCTGGAAATGCATTCAGAAACACTTCTTAATGGTAACCTAAAAACCAAGGACTTAGCAAGATTGCAACAGGCTGAATCAAATGTTGTCAATGAGCAGAATACCTAGGGGCAGGCTTAATCTGGCTTCTAATTGTAGGAAGTTTGATAGAAATCTTCATGGTAGCAAATCCTCCTATATCTCCCTGGTGAAGTTGTCTTCGAGCTTCTAAGAGCCTCCAAGTGCTGTATACATCAATCAGTGCATTCACTCTCAAAGAGGAGACACTAAACGAAACTGAGTGCAACTCTCACCCCCTGTGAATATCACTGCTTTCTTATGCCCAGATATCCTGTTTTCTTAGTCTTCCAAAAGAAAAGAAGACTTGTCTATAGAGGGTGTTCCAGTAAATCATAATTTTGTTAAATACTTAACAGTAAATAAATATTTCTGAATCATGCTTGAAAACTTCTACAGGCTTTAAGTGGCTAGTCATTTGCCCAATCTTTACTGGATTATACAACTTCTGAATAAGAAAAACTCCTGCCTTCCTGAGCAGTTAAATCCTTTTGTGGAAGTGTAAGCAGGAAATATCAAGCAGGACCACAGATATGGGGTCACTTCAGTCAGTGGCATAAGGAAAGCAGCTACTTCAACTCTGCTGTGCCTGTCCAGCGTCCACTCTTCAAGAAAGATGTTAAAAACCTAGAACAGATGTATTGAATTTATCAAGTTATTGAGAAGTTATTGAGCATGGGAAGTATGCTTTATAGCAAGAGAGTGAAGAGCTTTAATTTACTTGGACTATTGAAGAGAAGTTTAAGTCTAATGAAAATTTAAACAAGGATAAAATTTCTGATAGATTACTTTCACTGAGCAGAAAAACAGCAGAGGAAAGTCTGCTAACCAGAATCTAAAACAAACCAATCAAATAACAGATAAAATATTTTTTTAGACTAGCCACTGAACTTACTAGAACAGCTTCCTTTGGGATGTGGTGGTTCATATTAAGTGTTTACAAGTCCCCATTTGAGACTTTTAAAAAAGATATGCAATAGCTGGAAAAACCCATAAGCCTAATTTGTAAGTAAAATTATTATATTCTTGTGATACATAATGAGTCAAATTTTTCTGGTATTAAATCTTTGAGACTATGAATTTAATGAACACTTCTGTTTGCTTGAAAAACTATTTGTGAAAGTACCAAAGCAACAACATAATCTTGAAAAAAAAAAACCAAGTACATTCTCAGTAGTACTGCATCATTGCAAGGAGGTGACTGCATGAGGATGGGGATGTATACAGAAGGATTCATGGAAATTTCCCTCTAATCAGCATGAGGGCTTCATACACCATGACCTCAGAAGTCAAAAAAGAAAGGGTATATGTTGAACAGCCAAAACAGAGAAGAAAGCAAATGGAGCTATCAGTAGCTTCTGTATCACAACCTGGACAATTGGACAATGCCAAGATTCCAGAAAGAATCTATCCTAAGAAAAACAAACATATAGACTTACTATCTTAATATTTCTCACTCTAAAGTGGATAAATCTACCTTTTCTAATATTTAAAACAATGCATTTTTTAAAAAAATAACCAGTAGAGCAACTCAGATACTCTGAAAATTTCAGGTTAAAATATGTAAAATAAATATCTACATTGGTATTCAGACAATATCCCACAAAAGATGTATTGTATCATTTGAACTACATAAATTATACAAAAATTTACATAATCATCAGAATTTGCATTTTACACATTATGACAAAAATAAGTTTGCAGAGTAACAGTTCAAAAACTTTTCCTTGTTTCTGATTTTGCAATTTACTACTGCAAATGAATTTGTGATGTTTATCTGACAGTCTTTGATGTTTGATATCTTAGTTTCTTTTCTGCCTTTTTTATTTTACATCCAACCTTTCCCTTATTCCCATTGCAATAAATAGTCACTTTGATTTACAGTTCCCTTCAGAAAACTGTACAGAATTTTACATATATATAATCAAAAATAAACCCTAAATGATAAGTTCATATTTTGTAGACTTTTTGTAAGACAAGAGTTTGAACTTTCCCTTTTATTTATATATATATATAATGTGTTTACACTTCATGTGACATTGGCAACGGAAAGATGAAAATAAGCTGCAAATACAGCCTTTAAAGGTACAAGCATCTGTTAGTTGCAGCTTTCTACATAAATAATAGGACTGGAGAGTTAAGAGGAGAAGTAGTGTTACAGAATGAGACTCAGTCTTGTTTTTAAAACCTTTGTCTTTAGACAGATACTTCTTTCTCCTTCTGTAAAGACTTTCCAAAGGTCTATATACACACACTCAGACATCTCATGCCTCAGACTCATCAGATGTCCAGTGTCTATTTGTGTTGCAGCTTGCATTCAATTAGTGTCTAATTGAGACTAATCAATCTCTAATTGATAGATTTTATATAAACTGATTTCTGTTACAAACAAAAGGGTCACAAGATCCCTTAAAGTTGCCCAATTTCTTTTTAGCCTCTACTAACAGCAGCTGAATATCACATTAAACTGGAAATTAGTTTCCATAACCAGCAGGTTCATTACATTTATCTGATATCGTTTTTATGGATTACACTACATTGAGAATGATAAATGTGTAATTTTGCTTTCAATACATGCATATAACAAATAGAAGTTCGATAAAATTAGAATTTATCACTTTTCATAGCAGCGTTATCAAATCTTCAAAGTTGTTTCTTCCTTTAGAGCAATTCTGTCTCCATCTACTCACCTCTACACCAGAGCACCCTCACCTCTGAGTTCCTCCTCCCACGTAATCAACCACATATGACCTTCTCCCCTACCCCCAAATGACTGCACACCACTTTAGATTGTCTCTAAAGCAGAGAGTGTTGTCCCCACACACTGAGAAAAATAAACTGTCAAGCAGAGCACTCCCAGGCACTGCAAGTCAACCTGAGTGGCCACTGCCTTGTAAGGGAGATGTAAGGGACATGGCCAGGCAGTGTGGTGGCACATCCCAAAAGCCCTTCCTAATTCTCATGTGCTCTTGCAGACCAGCTTACCCCAAACATTCCTTTGGTACAGGTGACACTTTTCCACATCTCCCATGACGCCTCCTGCAGTTCCCATCACCTCCCCCTGAGCACTCCCTTTCCCACACTCCCAGAGCTGTTGCAGCAAGGGATGGCAGCTGTGGAGGAGAAGGTAAGAGGAGAGGAACCAGGGCTGGCTGAAGCGTTTTGTTCTGCAGAGGCGCAGGAGACAACTGCCCTACAGGGTAGGCTACTACCTGCCTGTGGTTGAGAACGTGAACAAACAGCCCCCGAAGAACCATTGCTCCACTTCAACAATATCAAACTCATGAAAAATTGTTAAGAACTTGTCATGATCAGGCCAGGATGAGTTCCTACAAAAAGGAAGTAATTCTAAACTTTTTTTTTTTTTTTTTTGGGGGGGGGGGGGGGGAGGGGGTTAAGGGAGGACTGTTAACAGTGTGTTTTCTTTTAACATACTGCTGCAGAATTAGGAAGGTAACTAACAGCACACCCCCAGCTTTCCCCATCACACACAAGAGAAATGCTAGCTCTACATACAAAAGGTTTTTGGTTTTTAATGGTTTCCTGCTGCCTTGATCCTGAATAATCTGTAGCCAACTGTGTTCAGCAGGCTGTGCTCGTCAGACTGACATGCCCTTCTCTGCAGGTGGTCATTCCAGGAAACATCATCCAACTATTTTGGAAAGGCAATAATATTAAGAAAACACTGGCAAGGAGTTTTTTGGTACTAGCAGATTTTGATCGTGATAATGCTTATTAAATCTCATACACTGAATGAATACACACATTTTTATTACTCATCCAGGGAATTGCATTATCATTTATAATGTTGAAGCTCTGATATTAAACTTTACCAAGTGTTTGAGCCATGGTGAAAAAGATAATACAATACTAGTTAAAATTTTGAAAGGACACAAATGAATAGACCCATGATTACATTAGAGGAACACTGGGTTTGTTCATCACATACAGGTAAGTTATAGGCATCTAGAGATTAGTATTTCGGTCAGCCAGCCACAGCATGTCTGCTGATGCAACAATATAAACTGTATTAATATGTAACATATATCACTGGCAGTGATTAACTTTTAATCAGTTTTAATAACCACAGCGTTACAAAGTTAAATTCCGTATTACCAGTGTAAATGGGTAAGTGATTATTACATTCTTAAAAAAAAAAATGTTCCTGAAGGACATGAGCAAGAAAACAAGAGTGAATACATCCAGACTATATTTAGACATTCCCCATTTACACCCTCAAAAAAGTCCTAAGTGATGAATTTAAGCATAGAACTACAAAGTAATGGTATCTAACTATGACTTCAGAAACGCAATTCCCAACTATTATTACAAGAAAAAATAATGTTTTCAACAACGTAGCATTTAGTTTTATCTAAAAAAAAAATCCTAATACACAAGGTGCATTTGAATAAATAGCTAGCCATTGTTCTTCGTGCTCTTTTGTTATCAAGTCATCATGCACTCGTTTTGTTGCAGAATAACAGCACGTGGGAGGCCCAGCCTCCATGTCAGCCACCCAGCGATAGGTGCTGCCAGCACTTCATGAAAGGATTCCTTCTCAGAGGAAATATAAGTCTGAACAGAGAAAAAACAGGTGAGGAAAGAAAATTAAGAGTGAAATTATTTGTTCTTCAGAGTCACGTTGGAAGTAAGCCACAGGAGATCTTAGATCCTTCCAATAGTTTGGTTCTGTCCTTCCTCTGGCTTTTGGCAAGTCACAGCAGATCAAACGCACTTGGAGGTCTGATGCCGTGTAGAGATGCCTCGTGGCAATTTCAGAACTTCCTAGTACAAACCCCAATAAAACTGTGAAGTCCATAAATAAGGGGAAAACAAGAATAGTGTTCAAAATGTTGCTTGACTTTTCATTTACAAGTGAGAAAGTGTAATTTATGGACATTACCCGAACAATAATTGAGAAGTAAGTTTCCCAGGCTACTGGGCAGTAACTTGAGATGATGCTTATTAGTCAAGCCTAGAAATACAAGACCTACCCAATGCCATTAAAGACATGAAGGGGATGTTACACGGATATTTATTCACTTCTGGTTATCAGAAGGAGCATCCACAGTCTATCTGTGCAAGTAGCTCTGGCGGGAGGTCAGGCAGTTACTCTCCTTTGGGATTCAGAACAGAGGAGGCACAAAAGAACAAAAATCTCAGGGGAGGCTGCTGCAGTCTTCCACAACACAAGACAACCACATAAGGAGAAAAGCTTATGTAGCTTTGTCTTGCCCTGCCTTGTCCGTCAACTATGTCTCCATGTAGCCCATTTCAAAGGTGGGTATGTTTCTTTTGTATGATCGCGCACTTTTGAAAAATGTTTCAGCTTTGCCTATGCTATTCTTGGGCTGGGAAAATGTGCTACAGATGGAGATGTTTTAAAATTGAGTAAAAGAAATATTTTCCTTTACAAAAAAAAGTTCCTTAACTCTGGATCTAATCTGGAACACCAGCAAGTATTGCCTCAACTTTAAAAAACAATACTAGCTAATTTTAGTTAAGTTAAACTCAAACAATATCAAAATCTTTAATATCCAGGGTCTGACTAGATTACCAGCATGAAGGATTTTAGTATCTGTCTGTAGTCAGTTACTTATTAAACATAATACCAGTGATTCATTCTACAAAATCAATTATTGCTGATAATTTTTTAAAAACAACAACAACAACAACAAACAACAACTAAAAACAAACAAACAACAAAAACACCACTAATTAAAGGCTATACTGGCAAAATAATGCTGGACTAATAGGATCTTTAGAGAATCAATCAGTAGTCACCTGCTGCCATAAACACTACTGGAGGATTACAGATGTGCTGCTTCAAAGGAGGGAGAAATTCTTTTAAAATATAATTTTAACTTTATTTCTGAAATACCATGACCATCATGATCCATCACCCACTATCACTGCCCAGAGTTACAATAAATCAAAGCTGTGAACTAATGATTACAGTCAATCTTGTGAGAGCAGACTGTGAGAACAGCACCGTCATGTTCACTACATGCATTTCAGATTACACAATACACCATTTTTGTACATGGTAAACAGAAAGCTGAGAATTAATGAATAGGATTAATAAATCCTTACACAGCAACTAATTAAAGCAAACAAACCAAAGAAGATAGAAAACCACTACAGAGGTTCAGTCGAAACAAAGCTACACAGCCTAAGAGACAGTGATTATTTACACATTGGAAATTAAAAGCTTACTCAGAGATGTTACATGCCACTCTATCGGAGGTGGTAAATGACCTTGGAAGAAGTCTGCTGTGAAGGATTTATCGACTAGAAAAAATGACCAATTACCAGAACATAATCGTGGGTGGTTTTGCAGAAGGCTCAAACAGAGGGTTGCAGGGACAGAATTTAAGGGAACTAAGACCATTTTCCAACTTGTAAGATCTATTCCAGACTACTAACACTTATAAACAAGAATTCAGTTAAAAATCAGTCCATGTCAAGTCTATAATATAGGTCTATTTAAAAAAAAAAAAATAGCCTATCCAAGAAGCCACACCATGGATGATGAAAAAATCCAGAAGTACAGGTAACATAACATTCAATATTTTGTTAAGCTATTCCACACAGAGGTTTTCTTAGAATTTGTATGTCTACAACCACGTATCTTGTTATTGGAAAGCATTTTGACAGTCCTAGTTGCTGGAAGAAATCAAAGGAAACCTTTCATTTCATACTGGATAGCTACCACAGACAAGTTGCATAGACTTCAGTCAAATACCTTATGAGAAGGCTTTACCAGGATGGATGATCCTATACTTGTACTTTCAAAAAATAAATCCAGACTGAATAATTAGACTAAATTTTCTTCAGTCTGCTCATATAGTTCATGCAATATATCTGAAGTCTTATAATTTCATGCAATCAATTTAAGAAATAAATCCTGCAGCGCCATTTTAGAACAAAGTGGTGTGTAGGCTAGCCTTCATTCACCATACAGGCTGAAATTTTAATACAGAAATTACTTTCATTTCCTGTGAGGAATTAGAATGGATTTTCTCCAGTAAACTGTAGATGCCTATTAAACAAAGTTATGATGAGAAACAGAAGATGAACATTTAAATTCACTGTCAAGAGTTTTCATTTTGATTATAGCAATTTCCAGTTTAAAAGGAAATGAATATCCAGGAAAGCATTTAAAATTAATCCTTCTCTTCTGAAGTAGCAATAAAATTCAGTTAGGAGTGAAATATGATTATTTCATTTCAAATCTTGTCATCTAGAATAAAAAAAGATTCAATTGTGTATTTATTTGGCAGTAGCTCACTAAGCAGAGTAAGGTGTCAAAGTCTTTAACTCAGTTCCAAAATTCCAATTTCAGATTTGCTGCTTTCCTTCATAAACTACTGATCAGTGATAACTATCATGCCAGCCAAGTAGTTCCACATTTTCCTTCTTCAAATTCCAAGTATACATCTCAGTGAGGTGCACTAGTATATTTTAAGGTAGAAAGGAATTACAAATCCTCTGTCTGCATAAAGGTCATCCTACCTCTTCATTTTCTAATGCAAAAGGAGACATTTGAACACACACACAAAATAGTTGCAGAGTTAAACATAATGAGAAGGTTAGATGTCTTTTCAAGTCTGTTGCCAATTACCGCACACAATAAACATTAATAATAAAACAGCTTTGGGGAATCTAACAAAACAAGGTCTTGAGCCTGGGCCTCCCATCATCTTGGTTGGGAGGGGCTGTTCTGGGGAGGTTGTGTTGTCATTTGGACTAGAATATGAATGTAGGAAGCCATGTTATCCAGATACACAGTTAAAATAATATATATATATATATTTAAAAAAAAAAAGGCAAGTTGGCATGTTCTAATAAGACATTTTACTTCAGACAAGCCCTAACATTTGTAACCTGCCATAATGCTAATCTGTCCTCCAGCATCTTTCCCTTGTCTTTCTTCCTTCATCCCATCTTCTCTGACTGACCTACAGAGGCAAAGCCCCATTCCCAAATACTTTAATATCGATGTACTGGGTCAGTCTGAAGGTTATTGCTTCTTTCTTCATAACATTATTAATTTCTTCTATTTCCTTTCTGTATTATCGACACTGTGTTATAGGTCTGTGTTATTTTTAACATCAAGTATGTACACCTTGGAGCTTTTCCAACAGCCCCAGCACCTTTTCCAGTTCACACAAAATGCTAGTTATCTTCCTGCTATATTGTTCAGACTGTATCACCCTGTGAGAAAACTGCATGACTGATGGGCTGCTACTTCAAGCCTTCCAAGAGCAGTGTTCTTCTTCTTGTTATTCCCTCCTTATTTCCACTCTATTGTACAGACTACATGTTACCCTGAGCATCCTTCACCAAAAACTTTAGTTTTATCCACCAACGTGCAAGTTCCTAACATCTACCTACCTGTATCCTTTGCTGCACTTTCAGAAACTTCAACTGGATTTTTATCCTGTCAGGCCACTCAAATTGTCTGATATAAGCCTAGCTTAAGAAAAAGCCAGCCTCTGCTACAAAGCCTATGACAAATGCTATCATTAATTAAATTAAGAGGCAGACGCACATGAAAAGAGAATATGTTCTTCTACATTTCATTTATATATATCAATACACAAGGCACATGCTGTCTGTCCCCACATTTTTATGTTATGTAAGGTTCAAATGAGACTATTCAAAACCAACTGATAACAGTTGTAATAGTTGATAACAGCTCTCAAATGTCTGGGATCTTGGCAGACATTTGAGATGAACAACAGCTATTTTCATATTGCATAACGAGTCAGTTTTCAGCTGATATCAGAGGGTACCATTTCCCCATTTCCCTTTCTAAAAGTAGCACTATTTAGAGATGATGGTAGGACTAGATGATCTTAATGGTCTTTTCCAACTTAAATGATTCTGTGAATCCATACTGGAACTATTCTGGGCCTTAAAAATAAACCCTTATCCCCCCCCCCCCCCCTTTTTTTTTTTGTTATCATTCTTGGCAGTGTAAAGCTTCAACAGTCTGCATCTTGGTGTTTATGCCTCAGAAACTGTAAACTCAGTAATGATGCACCAAAGACTGCATCCAATTTTAAGACTCAGTAAAGTTTATGGGGAAATGGCAAAAAGCTTATTTAACTCATCAAAGCTGCCTTAAAACCACAGGGTGAGGCAATTCTGTAAGATCCTAGCTTTGCTGGGCTTAAATATACCTTATACCTACTTCAAAAATAACACAGCAATATGAAAATTCAAGTTCACATTTTGAAAACTATACTACACAGTATCAGACTGTGTAGTATAGTTTCTCTTATAAGGAAAAAAAGTCAGGACATTTAATCTCCCCTTAGCCAACTGTCGTGATTCTTGTGCTGCATTTCCTATTTCAGAAGGAACAGGAAAAAAGAAAGGGTAAACTAGACCTCCTGGAAGACATAACTATGGTCTGCCTTTTACCTTACTGACTTCAGCTTGGTGTAAAATTTCAAGTGAATTTGTCCTGGAAATGGCCCTATGTTGGCACACTACTGGAAGGAAATCTTCCCCCTAACAGCAGTATAATCAGCATAGACACAGCACAAGCCCACTAAGCTGCTCTGTAGGCATCTGCAGTACACCATGATACCAAACTCACCAAGTAATGAACTCCCTTCCTGCGGAATCAGGTGCAAGTCTGCTGGCAACCCTAGTCCATGCAGGTTGTTACTGACACACTCTATTCCATATTTCATTTATATCTTTAATTATTTAAGAACAAACGTATGGGGTAACATTCAGAGCTCACTAGTAATTTAGCTTTGTTTAAAGGCAACCGCAATCATAATGATTAAAACCTAAATATTTTTTTATAAGGCACGTTAATAGATGTTTTGTAAAACTATTTATCCTTAAAAGCATTAGAATACAAAACGCTTTGCACAGTATGGATACTTTGCCACTAGCTAATGATTTTAATTGAAGCACTTATGCCATCCTTGTCACCATGGTATCTAGTGCAGACTATTTGATGATTCCTTCCCACTTCGCTTATTTCAAGAATGCTGGTCCAGCATTCACAGAGCAAGTACCTCTCGCTGGCTAAAATTTATAATACTGAAGCCTTTGCACTGGCTTGCAAACTCAGCTCTACAGTTTCTGTTGATTTTAATTAGAGTTGTGCATTCAAAAATATAGAGAGACGTTTGAAAATTTAGGGTTAGCGTACATCTGACCACATCAGCTCTTGGTGCAGGCTGCAAAACAGCCTTTAACCATGCAACACCAACTCCATAGTTCTAGAGGGACCCACTCTGAAGTATGTCCATGGTCATAAAGCTAAATATGACCATCCCAAAAGGTTCACTAAACAACAGGAACACAGATAAAATTATGTTAACCATTCAGTACAACATGGTGCATGGGCTTCCTAAAGAAATTATTTCACAGCCTCCACCTATTCCTCGCCCTCATTCTACCAGCTCAGCCACCACATCCTCCAAGTCTGCTACCCCCCAGAGGCAGACTAATGCTCCCTCAGCATACTAAATTAATCTTCTCTTTCCCTTTCTCTACAATCAGGCCAGACCTCCCAGGAAAAAATACCAGGTTTGCACTACTGACAGCACTGAATTACTTTGCATTGCCTTCAGAAGGGGTAATATCATTTTAAGAGAAGGGAAGCAGTGCTGGGAAGCCACGTGTCCCAGCACACCTACACACACAACTGCACGCTCATGTTCGTGTCTCGGTGAGCTCTGTCTCCCTGCGCAAGACCAACATGCTACTGGTGTGCAGCAGGCAGAGCAGCAGCTAGGAGATATTCCTTCATCTCTAGGATTTTTATGCCCTGCCACAGTGATCAGGGAAGGCAGAAACCAAGAGGGGAAAAAAAAAAAAAAAAAGGCTATACACACTTCTGCCAGATTAATTTCTTTTTAGGCTAGTGGAGAGGTTAAAAAAATTAAACAAGCATGATTCATTTCCTATTATTCATCCTGAGATCCATTCAATTACTGCTCTAGTAGTACTTCGGAGCAAGGATAGCTCTCAGACACAGAGAAAGGTCAGTCTGACCTGTGCTTCTAAACTCTGCCTAAAAGTTGCCTCTAGATTGTTCCATTCCAAGGCTGACAGCAGAGAACAGAGATACAAGCTCCTGATGCCACCTCGCACCTGAGGACCCACACAGAGTAAGAAAGGAGCTGTGAATCTCAAAAAATGAGAGCAGGAGTGCATTATATTTAATGTTGGAAATTAACTTGATCTGAGGAGCTCGGTTCCCAAAGGAAAACAAACTTTGCAATTTTCGAGCTTGCTTAAATACAATAATTTGTTCTGGTTCTGTATTGTTTACAAACTAATTACACCTATGTGTAAACACTAGCCTCCCTAACATGCAATGGGACTTGCAGTGTGGAGAACAGAGGATAAACTAGGAAAATACACTATAAAAGGTTGAAAAAGCAACTTTATTTTCTAGTTCCCTCGATCCTAGAAAGAGCACGCCTTTAGTGAATCTTCACAGTCAAAAGACTAGTGTGTGTTTGGCGGGGGGAAGGCTTCTTACAGGGAGTCTTTCACATCAAACAGCTGAGGTCAGAGGCTCAGGGGTCTTAAAGAACCACAAAGACCATCTCTCACAGGGAAGCAGAGGTCAGATGAATCAAAGAACCAAAAAATACACTTGCAATATTCTCATGAATGCTCATCTTCCCTTCCCATAGGGATGCGCTACAAAAGGAAAGATGAAGTTCTTCCTCAGCAATAAGCCAGCACAGAAATCTGTGGATAAGGACTGCACTGCTGAGACAATGCAAACTTCAAACAGGAGGAGGAGGACAAGCACACACCATTTGACAGCTACAAATGATGTACATAGTTTTGTAAGCTTTGTCCTGATCTCTCATGCAAGTGTGCCGATTCTCCTTTGAAGTTAACAGACAGCCCCCTACAGAATACACTGCCAGTAATAAGAGCGAAAGCTCCTGTGTTTTGACAAGGTCACGTGTATATGTTGTTTAAAAAGTCTTAAGCGAGTGCATTCAAAGTACCTTGTCTATAAGGTTACGCAAGTCACCCACTTTCTAGAGCACAACACAGTGGCTTTTCAGCATGTGCTTGGACTAAAGAAATTGAAAATCCTTTTTGTACTGTACCAAATGGGAATATCTGTTACAAGACGCAGCTCTCCAGCTCAGAGGATGGCAGGTGGTGATTGACTGCGTGTTTAACTGGAAGTGGCATTTGACTGTCTGGTCTGAAGGGCTTCAGCATGAAGCAGCCAAAACCATTCCCTAAAAAGACAAAACCCATCAACTCCATTGCACAGCGTTCTCCTCCAGCTCAAAGGTCCAAAGCCTAACTGAGTTTACAAAAGCAACTCATCTGCCTGCCAGGCTGGGACACAAACCAGCACACATATATTAGAAGCTACTGGCAGTTCAAGTGAAACATAAATAACAAACAATTCAACCTAAAATGATATTTAAGGGCTCAAGCATTCCCCAAGCATTTAACCCCCATTCGGTTCTTAAATTATTAATATTGCACAGGACATTTGCACAACAGTTTTACCTGTTTTAAGAGGCAAGCCACAATCATCTGCTGCTGCTGATTCCCTCCCCCAAAATACACTCCTGTATTTTGCCACAGCCAGTACTTCAGCTCTAACCAAGGATGCTGCAAAGTGAAGTCTATGATTCCAGGTGAGGAGTGTAGAAAAGCCGCCACTCATTATGTCAGCACAGAACTTTGGGAAACGGTTAGAGAAATCGCTCCATTTCATATTTTAACTCATTTTAATGCTTCAACCCATTTAGTTTTGATCTTGATCCTGAGTTTCTCATTAACCCACTGTGTCAAAGTGAAACTGTTACATTCTGCTCCTCCACAGACCAAGATGAGAGGAAACTGACTTTCAAGTGAGGGTTTTAGAAGTCGTGACTTCGATCAATGCTCCTCACACCTCAGCTAGGAAACACCAAGGACTTGCAGATTAAAGATTTCCATTTACTCCCTGAATAAATACAGCATAAAAATCCTCTAACATGAGCTGCTACTATGCTGCCCTCCACGCCTTGAGTTTGACCCACAAGGATCATCATTTCATTGGTAAGTACTGAGTTCATTTATTCAACTCAGTTAAGGGTCAAACATATCCTTAGTTCCAGGTTATTTTCAAGTATGACCATTCTAAATGAAAGCCAAAGGAAAATTCACATAAGTAAAATTAAGACTGTCGAGCACTTCAAGTATTATAGAGGTGGTAATCACTGTGACGAGAGGAAACAAAACTCACCAACACATGGTAGTATGCTTAGTGCTGCAAAGGAAAATTTAAAACGCATTCATGTGATTTAAGAGTCTAAATGTTATTTCTAAAATTAATACAAGTATTCAGATCAGATACTTGATCATTTGTAGACAAGGGAGTTTTCTAATTCACATCCGTTTTAGGAGTTAGAGCTAGCAGTCAGCAATCCACTTCAGCTGTACAAAATGTTACAAATAGTGGTATAAACTGTTCTAAACTTGCTTAATTTTCAGAAGATTCCTCTACACTGTTTGTATGAAACCCCAGATAAAGCAAACGTTTAACCCAAGGATTTCAAAAGACAGTAAAGCAGTCAGTATCTATTAATAAGTTGAATGTAAACTGAAACCTGTGAAAATGAGAAAAGGAAAGAAAAGGAAAAAGAAAAAAAAAAAAAGAAAAAAAAAAAACACCAACGAACCACTTAGCAGCAGTAAAAATTTAAACGCAACTATGTATTTATAGACCCTCAGGTATTTTCAATATTAAAACAAAACAGTGCTAAAAGAAAATTGAAAAGGGTTTTAACTTCTTAGACACAAGCAAAATATAACAACATTTTATTGCATTACTTGCGCAGTACTGCATCATGGACTAGATGTCTATATGGTACTGGCTTGTTTAGTTTAATTCCTTCAAAGACAAAGCAATCCTAAGAATTTGGGCCCAACTGTGAGATCTGGACAAGCATCTCAACCAATAAATAAAATCAATGTGTTTGGAACAGTATTATAATATGAAACAACAACATCTTTTGGTATACACATTTCACATTAAGAGAGATATCAACATAACCCTTGTATTTTTTATTACCTGTTTCAGAAAAGGTACATAAATATCTAGCAAGTTTGAACAGCACATAAGTCAGATTTTATGAAAATTGTGTTTGGAAAGCTTAAACAACAGTGGTCAAAATTCATTTTTCTTTATTCAAGCTATTGCTTCTTTCCATATCCTACTACATATACATCAATTTGATTATCTGGTTTTGCACACATACGCATTTCCATACATGAATGCTGAATATAGCACAAACTTCCGTTTAAGTGGTCTGTGATTTCACAATAACTGCTTCTAATCACAGTTATTACCAGTATTTATTGCTCAGATCATAGCTCAGGTGTGCACGGTGTCTTACAGGCAAGCACAAGAGATGTCAGAGCTAGGGAATTGACTGGATCGGATTTCACACAGCTGAGGAAATAACAAACACTAGGACAGCAACGACTGACGGTACAAAGATGTCCACAGTGTTCACAGAAATATGCATATAAAATTAAACAGCTTTAACAAACTAGCCTTATCCCACACTACACTTTCTTCCCTGTTTAGATATGACAAACACCCGCTGTGTGCTAGGGCAATGGGTAGCAGTGGCTGGTTGAGGTAGGGCTTTTACCTTCCACACTCCTGTACCTACACTTTAGAATTCCTGCTTTCCTGTCAAAACAAAGTTTCTATCACGTTAACTGCCACGGAACTATTCAAAGAGCGGACAGACTCAAACAACTGAGGAGTACCACTGCTCTGTTCTTCACAGGTGTCAGAATTGGACATCTGGTTTAACAGTTTCCATAAGATTAAAAAAAAAAAAAAAAAAGTATTTCACCAATGAACAGGGCATGGCAGAAAGCAGTACACGATTTCCTTATGTGGTATCTGATTTTGGAAGCATCCATGGGTGGCCTGTAAAAGTAACTTCTATCTTCTTTTTATCTGATCTGTACAGCCTCAAAGGTAGAGAAGAGGCACAGATCTCAGCAAACATAAAGCTCCCTTTCTGGAGGAACTACCACACCATCTGAAGACACCCCAGAGCCCTGGAAAACAGTGGGTGGGTTTTGGCTCATAGCTCTTCACCAAGTCAGTCAGTCTCTACGATCTGCTTGGAAAACTCTCAAGTGTAAAACATGAAGAGAAGAGAGCTTTGAACAAAGACAGTTTCGCTGTAAAAAAACGTACACAAAACTCACATGCTATCTTGCTTTAATGTGCTCTGCATAGCACTGTGTTTTCCTCTAATGCATGAGGTAAAGAAACATCTCCAAAGGCCTTCACTTTTAATGTCTCTTCACTTAAGGGAATTTACATCTTCCATCACATTGCAAGGAACAAAATATTCCCAATCTTGCCACCCAGGCAAGCGTATGCCAATTTTCAGTGCAGTTATTTATATTCATGTCCATTTTACACACAACATCACTGCAAATAAAGTGAAGACAACTTAAAGCTCTAACAGCCTGCTTCCACTCTGAAAAAGGATGCATGGAATAGCACTGACTATACTTAAATTTCTGATTGAAAACAAAACAGAGTACACCTCACTCTCACTTTCTCTTAACATGGGAAAACAAATTAGGATCTTTTTTTTTTTTTTTTTTTAATGCCTCTATTAGCATATTTTTTCTGTCCAAATTTCTCCCTCTTGTGATTATTGGTACTTGGTTGTGTCATCTCTTCCTTCTTTGTTTCATACCTTACAATCTTGTTTACAATAAGGATTCCAAATAAAAATAAAATTTTATTGGGCTGTACTGTAAAAATCTTGCAATAAAACGTCCTTGCCTGGGGATAAGCATTTTGCCTAGCTTTTATTTCCCTCCAGATTTTTACAAGATACCTGTTCAGCCTCATTCGAAATTGTGCCAGTGAATACAAAACAGTCAATGGTCAAGTTAAATTATTTTGTTTCTAGTAGAAGGACATCATTTTGATTTAAGCAAATTATGTTGTGCAACTGATCTATAAAATGACTCACTTTGTAGGCGTCTCTTTAAGGTGGAAAAGTTTCAAAAGCCAAGGTCCTATTTTCCATGCCTTTCTAGTTTGAAGTGTGTGATGCAGGACTTAGATCTTACAGGGGACACTGTCCTGCAATAGCTGAGAGAAAACCAAAGTATCAGAAGCTGTACACTTAAAATGACTCACTTATGACTGTGACCAGTAGAACTTGATTTAATAAGAAAGATTATTGCATGCTGTCAGGATTAGCCTTCTCCCCATGCCTTTCTTCAGTTTTGCAGCAGGATAGCTAGCTTCCATTTGCACAGCAGTCACCAGAAGAGACAGAAAAACCCATGGCTTATCTCTGAAGCAAACACCACCAGTTTTCTCAGGAGTAAAGCCACAAAACCTGGGTTCACTTAGAGTTTGGAATTTAAACTATGTTCTGAAGTGACTTAGACATTCATTCAAATGTTTTGGAAAATGCAAAACACCTCCAAGAACAAAGAAATTATACCTCTCTAGTTATTTGAGAACCAAATAGGGTCATTACTCAGACCTTTTAACTTCTGCATTTAATTATTTTCTGTAATCTTCAAAGTGAATGTCCACAAAAATAAAATAAAAATTAAATATCCCCATCCGTCACCTATCTTTAACTGAAGCTTTTGCTCATCAGACACATTGGGAGCAATTCAAACATCTACAGACAGGCATCTCATGACATTTCTGATACCACTCCGGGCTGTCTCAAACCACGCAGGCTCATAAGTGACCCCGGCCTGTCCTACAGTGGCCTAATGTATGGTAACATAGATGGCCTAATCTACATAACCACGAGTATCTACAGTGGCACCAACCAACTATTTTTAGGTACAGTCACTACCTCCATATTTTCATAGGTTATGCAAAATCACACAATATTCCTTTCTGCCAAAGTCCATGCACTACTTGCTATGTGAAATGGGTTTACATGCATGCAACAGGAGTAAAGAGTGGTACTATAGTCTTGTTCATAGCCAGAGGCAGTGACAGAACATTAATGCCAGACGGTAATAAGGCTTTTAACATCTTCAAAATAAAAAATCACCTCAATGTGATTACTTGAACACAGTTACTAAGATTGTCCAAAAACTAATTCATTCTTCAGAGGCTAAACTTTACATATAAGAGTAAGTCATGGGAAAACCATGGCCACCCATTCAAACTTGGAAGATGCTTTTGGTACAATCACAGCACTGTCTCTCTTCATTTTACTTGGTACAAATATTTGAAGAGTGAAATAATCAGAGCAAACTACTGTAAATATTTCATATATTTGTAAATTAATATTATTACTGGATATTCAAAAATACTAGTAAGCTTAATAATCAACAGAAAGTAATTTGTGATTTGGGTGAGTAAGAGTACAAGTATCTTAAAGGAAGACTAGCTGTGAGCCCTCCAGAAAGGTGTAACACATTTTTTAAAGTAGTATAGAAATGTTGTTTTGTTTTTTTTTTCCCCCCTGGAGAGATGGAGAGGAAGTTGTAATCAATAAATTTGTTATTTCCTTGTCATGCTATAATGTTAGTAACAATGGGATGACAATACAAAGTGCATTTCCTTACCTAATATTTCACCAACAGGTTTCAGCAGCAGGTAGAAGACAGCACTTTGCAGTGCAGACATGAAACTATGCAATGCTTGGACCTGGAGTACTAGATTCTAATTCTGGAAGAGGAAATTTTTGTGAATTCATGTTCATATCATGAATACTCTTAATGTACTCTTATGTCAAAATCACTCTTCAGGAACCACAACCATTCTTGCTAAGCCTGACAGAGATACTTGGCAGTGACTTAATGAGAACTGAATTACAAGGAACGCTTGCTGAAATGAAACCACATCCAAACTGCCACATATAGGTCATACCTTCGGTTCAAGATGTGCATTTTATGTCAAATGTCATAACAGATTAAGAATTCAAAGTTTAACAGAACCTCAGTTCCCAGAGGCACAAATTGCAAAGCTCTATACATTATAGCTTGATTAAACAGTAGTATTAATCATGCATTCAAAGTAATCACTAATTGAAGGGCAGGTAGAAATCAAGATTAAGATGGAGATGGAGAAAACAAACTGACAATTAAGAATTACTTCCAGAACAACAGATTATTTCTAAAATACTCTCAGAAAATAAATTATTGGAAAAGTATGAATTTGCTTTGTCTCAAAATAACTGTGTGAAATTTCTAAATTCCGAAGAGCCCATTCCCAGTTGCTCCCTCATTGAAAAAGAACAAATTTCTCAAATGTTCAAATTTTCAGGGTTTCACTAGATTCCATCTAAACCTGAAGGTATTTCTACTATGATGCAGGGAAGTACAAAGTTGTCATTCTAAGCTGTTCTTCAATGACTTGAACAAGTACTGGAAGTTGAAGAAAAAGAATTGGAAAACAAGTAGTAGCAGTACAACTGCTACATATCATGCAGTTTCCACATATACAGACTTGCCTTTCCTCTCATTTTTTTATTACGTGATGGAGACCTAAAGCCCTGTTTCTTCCCAAAGAAGATCATGATCTTGTTACTGCTCAGGGAAGGAGAGAAAAGGAGCATATTCTACACTGGACAATGAACAAACTAAAAAGACAAACAAACAAAAAAAGTGTTAAATTTTCTTGAAGTTATGCACATCTTCTGAATTCCCAGACTCTGAACAGTCAGAACTTAATCCATCACTACCTATAAAGTCTTTAGCTAATCTTTTTATTTTTATTGAAAACTGCCTCTTGGAACAACAACAAAAAAGTTAGTCATTTCCGCCCCCCCGCCTCCTAGCAGAGTCATTTCTCATTTATACACTTGGATGACTCCCTTCTTAATGATTCAAAGCTGACCTGAAAAACACAACTGTTGTTCTGTTTACTTCCTTCTGTTACCTTTGTAAAACTAAATTCTGCCAGAAAGGTAACTGCTGCAATATCTTATTCTGCATATCTGCACAATATGAGGGCACTTAAGACATGAAAATAATAATGCACGGTCCTGATCCTGGTGTTTTAATCCTGCTAGTTAGAGACAAAAAAGGTCGTAGAGACAGAAAAAAAAAAAAGTTGTTCACCAAGTTTTTGATACTCTGAGCAGACAGTTGTATTTTAGAGTAATTCAAACATAGTAAACATTAGTCATTATTCCTTTGTGACTGTTTTCAGCTGGGTCATTTTCCTAACCTAATAAGCTAAACTTTGTCTTGGTTTTCAGAACCAGAAATACAAAATTCCCAACATTCATTCCACAAGAGAAGTCATGTGTCAGCTCAAAGTCTATGGGTAACACAGGATGAATTGCAAATAGCCTCAGAGCTAGTGGCAATATATTGAAAAAAGGTCCCCCTATACAGCATTGCAGGAAAGATGCAAGATGTCAGATTGACAGCAATGTCAGTTTTTACAACAGACCTGTAGGGGACACTGGCAGGGCAATTGCAGCTGAAACAGCATGAAAACTCTCATTTTTTTCAGATAAGCTTATTTCTGGGACAAAAGATTAGTTTCCACTAAAGCTACATACTGGTTTCTCTAAACTAGGATTTGGAAGGTATTAGCTGGTATGTAAATAGCCCAGCAGATTTTAACTCAATGTGTTAGTGGATATGGAAGGCACTCTACCCCACCTACACTCAAACAGCAATGTGCTAGTAATTCACATTAACTTCTGTCTTCCAAATCCTAGACAACTGAAGTCTTTCTGACTTTTCCTGACTATGCCAGCAGGCAGTTGTTCACCAGAAAACTTTTCAGGCAGCCATTTGCACCTATGACAGCAACAATTTAATTATTACCACTGCATTTTAGCATGAAGTGAGTACATAAAGAAATATCCATGACATTAGCAAATCCTCCCTAATTTGCAATTTAAAACGTATACATTCTGAATATATATACATACAGATAAATCAGATGATGGAATTCGATGCAGACTAAAACATGATTAATAACGGCAGCGCCTCTTCTTGTGATATTTAAAATTCAACATCCTGCTCCATCCATTTGTCTTCAAAGTCAATGTAAGTGAATTTCCTCTCCATACACTTCAAGAGAGAAATTTCTTTCCTTCTAATGAAAAGGAAACTACTCTATAAAATGTTAAGTTCTCAGCAAATGCACTAATAGCAATACCTGCTTCGTAAAGCATGACTTTCAATTCAGTGGTCTGCATCTACCACTGATTTTGTCCTTTAAAATGCAGGAATTTTTTCTCCTTTTGTTCTTTTACAGTGTAAATGTCATCATTAGATAAAATAATTGAACCCAGCAATGTAGTCAGACAGGAGAAAATCTTTCACTGATTTCACATATTTCACAGTCTAATAAGAATCTAACTACATTTCATTAGGAGACAAGTTTCTTTCCCTTAGTCTGATTCACCTGATATATGAAACGCAAAGCGTATATTGGGGAAATATTCCCGTCGTGAAACTGGTTGGTAGTTGCCATGGCAATGATAAACTATTAACTTGGTAAACGGTGCCCTCTCTTTGGCGACCAGGTAACTGCATGCAGCACTGCCATTCAGGATGCAGGCTGTAGAGGAGGGCAGCAGCGCCTTGGCACGCACCACCCACCTCCCAGCGCTCTGCAGCATCCAGGCACAGGTTGTATTTATGTCATTTTTACAGAGATGATTACCGAGAGAAATTGAAGTCCATCAGCAAGAATCAAAAATCTATGTTATTTTTTGTACGTCTCTACATAATACCTGCTTAATGCTGTTCCTATAATCCACCTCGTTATCCCTCACAGAGGAAGCCACATGCTCTTCCTCCTCCTCGGGCTGCCAAACAGCACAGGGCTGGATCGCACTGCTGGGTGTGAAGTACTATCCATTGTATTTACCTTGAAACTTCTTATTGCCCTCAACAGGTATCAGATTAGGCCCTTAAATCATGAGATTGTTGCACATAAGTCTTATTTCCTGTATGCTTCCTGCCAAGGACAGTGACCAATGCTATACGCTAGTAATAAATTTGTCTACTTCACTGAACGGTCACTGAGACACCCACACATCGCAGCGGGGGGGCAAGCAACTAACAGTCTTCTCAGGCTCCTCTCAGAAGCTTCATTTTTTACTGCTTTAGGTCAACCCTCCGCATCCCCCCTGCCAAAGCAGCAAGAAGGCAGCAAATACATTGCTCCAAAGAGACAAAGCACTAATATTACTTTTAACCCATTAGGAGGCTAAATTCTCTTTTGAGGAGACATAAATAGCTCCAATTACAAGAACAACAACTACAAAACCCCTCTAAGTTTCTTCCTCCCCAGGGCAGAACACTAGCCACAAGCCTGCTGCATGGCCCGTTGCTTTGGGTGATGGAGAATGCTGCAGTGCCCCAAGTCACAGTGCTGGCTACAACAAGCAGGCTTGCAAGGCTCTGCCCCTCAGAAAGCCTTGGTTCAGGATCCCAGAATGAGCACAAGTGGATAAGGACCCAAGATGTCCTGTTCTGTGGAAGACAGGAGCACTTCTGGGCATAAGGTAGTGAACACTGTGTGCCTGCAGAACTGGTGAAAACACAGGGAGCCTTTGGCTGTGCGTTTCTGATGCAACGACTATTATGCCATGTTGACTCTGTCCTCTCAAGAGGTTTCTACTCAGGCTTTAAAAATATTCAAAACCCACTGAAAGTTAAGGCTGGAACCTTATTTATCTGCTTCAGTGGCTCTGTTATGAGCTTAACTGGAGCTTTGTGAATGATGTCAGTCCTTCCTGGAGAAGACAGAGAGGTTGTACAGGGTGTTCAGTTGGAGCAGCTGCTTTTTCAATCAAGAGATACTTAATTAAGCAGAAAGGAAGAATACATAATGTACAGAAACAGGCTAGATAGAATTTTTAGCCAGGCAATAAAAAAGCGAGCTTGCAAGCAAAATATGCCCGCCTAACTCCTTTGTACTATGCTGGCTTTCTAAAGAAAACCTATGAGTGCTATGATGCATGTTAGAAGCCCAACATTTGAGAAATGAGAAAAGAGAGATCTGGGGAAAGCAGTCCATAGTCCGCTATGACCAGGGATGTCTGCTCCCTGAAATTTCAGGGCAACAATTAGTGTTTGCTTCCAAAAATATATAGTTCTTTAAAGCAAATGAAGCATGAAGGAAACCCAATTACAGTAAGTACTGAGATGATCTGAACATAAAACAAAAATGTCAGTGGTCTTGCTGTGCAATAGTGTCATGCCCTGTGCCTTCTCCAAGATTATGGGATTGTTTAATTCTATTATCACATTTTAAACACTCCTCTCTAAATTTAATTTCACTGATACATAAGAACTCTTCTTCCTCATTCTTAATGAATTCAGCAGTTGTACTACTACTTTGTGAAATATCGGCAGACTCTTGGAGTCCAGGCAACCAAGAAATGAAATAATCACAGTAGGCGTAGCGGGCTCTCATCTGCCTTTGGGGATTCACAAGCCTGTTATCACCTGAAATGCCTGCTTGAGACTGCACCAGTATATAGTTACAGATTGCATGTTCATCACAAACCCACCAAATCTGGTTTTACATGTGCTACATGTTTCCTCCTTCATCCTGGTGGCTTAGGTGGGCTTTTGGGGATATTTGCTAACTGCAAACACAGATGGAGATTTTGCCTTATACCCACAAACAGCTCACGCTTGCTTATTTTGATGGGGAGATCAGCTCCATTCAGATTTTACCACCTGGCCCATTGTAACCCATGTTACAACTATTTCACAACAAGAAGAAAAGGAGCAATTTCTGTAGCTTTAGTCTCCCACGTAGGAAAACAGCATCATAATCAGGCAAAGAAAACAAAACGGTAGTGCCACAATCATATCAATGCAGAAAAACATTAAAACCTGCAGCACACCATCCTTGCCATGACCTTTCCATATCTTCAACCTAACAGAACATCTTATGGTGGACTGTCATGCTCTTTACAGAGAGAAAATAAAAAGGCTGTCTGTGGCTTTCCATAATGTTTTGTGCTTCACAGACTTGAATCACACTACATCAATTTTTTCTACGCATATTAACATCTGAGCTGTCTGTGCCCGTATAATAAATCTTCATCCACTAGCACAGCTATTAACATTTCTCTCTACTGTAAAAAAAAAAAAAAAAAAAAAAAGAAAAATCCCTAAGAAAATAGATATAGCATTTGTTTAGTTTTTAATATCTGCTTTAAAGACCACCAGTGAGCTAGCCAGTTTAAACTGTTTTCACAACATTTTATCCTAAGTTTACCACAATAACATTGCCTACACACAATTATTTCATATTCATTCCTCTGAGCTGAATGCTACCTGAATAGTCTCACGTATTGCTAAGTCTATTCCACTTCTCATGTTCAGATGGCTCAGTTTCAGTGCCAATCAATGGCATCAATTGTGCAGATTATAAACAGAATTGTAAAATTAACACTAACAACTGAGCAATTGTGGAACTGATAAAATCGTTTTGACGTAATGGTGAGTAATCACTGCTGAACCTCTCCGTAGGAACTGGGCAGGGAGGCACGAGTTAAGCACGTGAGTTTCCACTGGGTATTATGAATGAAATATGTATTGACCTTAGCAAGTAGCAGTTTCCAGTGCAGCTGGCTGTCTTGGAAAAATCTGCAGAGGCTCATAATGCAAGATGATCATGGCTATTTGTTGACCCCAACAGTCAGCACTTCAGCTCTAACGCAGACTGTAACGTGTCCTTGGTTAGCCAAGATGTGAAAACTCAGCAGTAAGGTGTATCACTAGTATTATCTGCAGGCTGGGCTAGCAAAAGACCAGCACCAGTACCTCCAAGTTAACAAAAGATTTTCTAAGGTTCATCAAGAAAGTAGGAGCTAACACTACTAGACCAAACCATGGTTTAAGGACCACGTGAGCAGGACTGCCATCTGCTCCTCCTCTTTCCTACACATCTCCTGTGAGTACATTTTCAATGTGGCCAGCAAAACTACTCATGCTTCAGAGTTTCTCAAAATGAGGAGAATGAAGAGCTGTCCAGTAGGTTTCCCAGAACCTAAGGGGTACACTGGCTACTGACAAGGAAAAATATTGAGGTAAATATAAAAACTGAGGTATGTTCTTCCAGAGCACATACCTCAAAACCATACAGACTTATGGAAACCTTACAAAGCTATCTGAGATCCACTTGTTCTCTGACATAGCCCTGCCTGCTGCTTCTAAACGTGGCTACAGCAAGGTGTTTCCTGCTTGCTCCTCATTGAACAGCTGGAATTGAGACGTGCTTCCATCACCTCAGGCTATGTTGTCACACCACTCTGGGGTTACTGGCAGACATGGGAGATCCCTGAGGAGGAGGGCTCACATTTATTATGTTTCCTAGTATTAATATTATTCCTTTTCAGCTTTACTGACTTCAAAGTCAGTACTGCCAGTTTCAACTAGCCAGAACCAAGGGAGACTCCAAAACCAGTCAGTAATGCTTGCTTAAAAAAGTACAGGTAGATCAGATGGAAATGCTAACTTTATTTATTTATTTATTACCTTTGCCTTGCACCATAGTTGGATTTTCCAGGGTTAAATTTCTGCCTCCCTAAAATCAGGCACAGGCAAAACTTGTTAAATAAACAAATAAGCAAACAGGAGTTACAGTAATTACATTGTCATAACTCCTGGAGCTAGGATGAGAATAGAAAAAAACAAATAGCACAATACTCCTGATGAATTCACAGAACTTGACAATACACTGCTGATAAGACAGGGAACTTTGAAAAGGCCAAAACAATCCCTTTGATGATAACTACCTGAGTTTTACTGAGTCCTCAACACTCCATCCCAAATAATCACTTTTTAAAACATATTAGAAGTTTCGAGTTATTGCAGTAACAACTTGCTGTCCATTCCTCTACTTAAAAAGCACAGAGCAGTCATCTAAATCTCCCATGATAACTTTGTCAAGACAGGAATTTAGCAGCAGTCATGAGAAGGAAAAAAATCTGTGGGTTGGGATTACACTTCTGATTATAAACTTCCTGAGAGAAAGATAAAGCAGTCTTTTACACTAATATCTGTCAGGCTGTGTACAAGCAGTATCTGCAGCATTTCTCCTGTGTGTAAAAGAAAGACTTCCTCATTAGATATAATCCCTCAAAAGACAGACAGTAGTCAGTCAGGCTTTTTTTTTTATTTTTAAATGAAGCCCTGTTTATTTTTATATAGCATACCAGCTGTTACATATCCCTTTAAGGAAACTTAGAGATTAACAGCCCTGGTTTCAAAATATATTTGAGTACCTACTGCATTACCCTAGAATACGTACACCCCAACACAGGGAACGATGGAAGGCCTATTTCCTGACATCCCAAAAAGATGAGCGACAAAGAAAAATTCATCAGGCTTCTCCTGTGTGCTTTCTTGAGAACTGTCAGCCCCACGCTCACCATCCTCACCGCCGTTCTGCTCTCCTGTAGACAGCAACACCCAAGATCACAGAGAGTGCACGTGACTCAGAGCAGGGTGAAGCCCAGAGGCCCTAGAAGGAAGGGAATTGCCTGTTTTGCTACCTTTCAGGACAAGGCCAGTAATGAAAAACGAATCCTTAACTCACACTATCCCCCCTGACGTGATAGACCACTTGCAGCACAACGGGTCACTCATATCTTTTTAGACATTACTGCCACTTTTATATCAGCCACCACTAAAACTAACAATTTTCCACGTGGCATTACATGGAACAAGTTGCTAAAGCCCCAGTGTGTAAGAACCACTATATTTATTATACCTCAGGAATTAGCAGGTTTGGCAAGGAAAGATATCACATTAGCTTTGTATATTTTGCCTTTAGAAACTTCATCTGCTTTTATCCCATTTTCTTTTCATGTATGTATCTTCACCCATTTAAAAAATAAAAATAAACCTTTCCCCCTCTCCTAAATTCCTAGTCACTACTTGAAGTAGACAAAGTCTGCTTAAATTACTATTTCTCTTCTCTGTCCCTCCACTACATGCAATTCTTAAGGGTTATTCCTAAATATACCATTGTGGTTGCTATTCATCAGCCCCACAGTAACTGTGGGTACAATAACTGGAAATATATTTGTGTTATCTTAAGCTAGTCCTTTACAACTCTAGCTGAGATGTTAGCAGACCTCTGCTGTAAAGCCATACCACACTCTTCAGATTGTATTTCAGCTTTACTTACGGCACTCTGCTCCCTTAACCTCGCTGGGATTAGCCATCCTAAATTTGCCAATGGTCAACGATCAATCTTAGTGAAATCAAAACACAAATGCATTTACCGAGCTTTGCAAGCCTAACTATGTTATCTTTTTCCTTATTGCATTTCTCTTTGTGGTTTTTGTTGTTGTTGTTATTGCAGAAGAATCATTTGTTTCTAAGAATTAACTCCATTTGAATTTGCTAATTCCCATCCAACTCCAGAATACTTGGGCTCTAAGACGTAATATACCTCAGTCATAATCCTTTTCTTCTCTGCTTGTTCGCAAAGTTACTGTTTTTTTTTTTGTTTGTTTGTTTTTTGTTTTGTTTTGTTAAGAAATACTACACTTCTTGTGTTCAAGTTCTTGAGTTCCTTGATTCGGCAGATTTGAATTATTTCCTTTACTTTCTCAGAATTTCATCTTTTAAAATTAGGAGGTTCAGAATGAGACTAGGTTTGGTCTTTACACAAACTCAATTAATTTATTTCCTTGTTGTTCAAGTTTCTTACTTTGTCCGCCTCCTTTGTAATGTATTTATTGCTTCCCAGGAGAAAATCCCAGATATTGTTAGTCCAGTAAACCTGTAAATAATGTCACCTTTCTTGGAATAAAATATCCCATGTACTTGGAACTACTGCATTATCTCAGGTTGGATGAGCCTCAGAGATCTAAATGCTCTATCCTCTTAATCTAAGTGCGGACAAAAAAAAAAAAAAAAAAAAAAGGAAAAAGGAAAAATATGAACAGACAAGAGGAAGAGACCGTGTCTTGTTTTAAAGCAAGAAAATGTGAAGATTGCAGAAAAATGTGGGAGGAGACTGGTGAGTGTAATACGTTGTGTAAGCTCTGGGCTCAGGGCTAATCACCAGTTCAGTTTGTGCCCTGGGCTTCAGCTGGCCTTGCCAGAAACAGGGATGCTATTCTAAGGAAGGTGCAGCTGGCTTCTCTCCTCTGACTGGCCACTAGCAGATTGCATAAAGGGGAGAACACAGTTAGTGCAATGGGCCAGGCAGTGACACTCAGCTAAGTCACACTTCAATTTCTGTGCTTTACAGGGGACCTCGGGCTCTCAATTTCCTTCCAGTAATCTTTGGACACTGATGCTTTCAGAGTTACTTCAAACTAAAGTTTTCTGCTTAATCAAAACACAGTTAAAGCCAGTTTTGTACTTCTTCCTTGGATACTTCGAGTATATGGAATCACATATCAAAAGGCATTGAAATATTTCACTCATTGCATTTGTTCTTTGTTCCTGAGAAAAAAAAAATAAAAATGGGGGGTTATTTCCTGCTATGCTGTTTTGCAACAAAATGCTTTCAAAATACTTCTCCACTTCCTATGTGTGATATTTACTAGCCCAAGATTTAATGTAGCATTTTTAGTAGACAAAAATGGAGCTGGGCTTGTTCAGCCTGGAGAAGAGGAGGCTCAGGGGCGACCTTATCGCTCTCTACAGATACCTTAAAGGAGGCTGTAGCGAGGTGGGGGTTGGTCTGTTCTCCCACGTGCCTGGTGACAGGACGAGGGGCAATGGGCTAAAGTTGCGCCAGGGGAGTTTTAGGTCAGATGTTAGGAAGAGCTTCTTTACTGAAAGGGTTGTGAGGCATTGGAACAGGCTGCCCAGGGAGGTGGTGGAGTCACCATCCCTGGAAGTCTTCAAAAGACGTTTAGATGTAGAGCTTAGGGATCTGGTTTAGTGGGGACTGTTAGTGTTAGGTTAGAGGTTGGACTCGATGATCTTGAGGTCTCTTCCAACCTAGAAATTCTGTGATTCTGTGATTCTGTGAAATGACTGTTTCTCCAAATCCCACTCTTAACAAAAAGGATCAGAGAGTTTTCTGAGAGTTCACTGAATTTCAGCTGACAAATCTGATGATGTAAATCTCAAACACAAGGAAGAAAAGAAAGAACTGCCCCCTTCCTGTCCCCTCTCCCCCGAATTCATGCTTCTACTGTATTCGCTTCTAAACAAACATTTACTTCACTTCTGACTGCCTTGAGGCATGAAATTACTCTGAATCAATTAACTGCAAAAGCATCCAAAAGAAGTCCTGGTACCTATACAATCGTATGGTCTGCATTTGGGATAACAAGTGAAAGACAGTAACCTAGGAACCTAGGCCCAATTCACCCCTGTTCTGATAATGGAAGCATAGAAACACATTCTGAAAATCAGTACACAGCCCTGGCAGAAGAATGCTTAATATCCAACTAAATGACTTTTGACTCATGCTTTACCTTGTGCAGACATATCTTATCATTTATTTAGGAAAAAGAAATAGCCATTCATCTTTTCAAAAGCATAGTTTCTTCATTCTGTACAGTTCAGTGCACTGCAACATAACTTATGAGTGCAACATATCTTTTTCTCAGCTAAATCGGTACATCAGCAGCCTGGGAGATCAACATTGACAGTTATCCATCGTCTACATGACAATCACACTTCACAGAGGTGCTCAAAATTTAGCCCACGCATTTTCAACTCCCCTCATATGTTCCAGCGTGCAGACTGGAACAATATCTTTCCTCTACTACTACACCTCTTAGCAAGCTAGGGAGGTTTTCAAAGTTGAAACTAAGCAATTTGCAGAAGGCATCAGGACATAAAATACCGTTTGCCAAATACTAGGAGCATTACTGCTGTAAAGTGGAATGCTCTCAGAGGAAAACTCTAATACAGCAGATCTCTGACGCAGCAGTCAGCTAGAATTAGAGTCTATAGCTGTGGCACTGCAACGTGCATTTTACAGGTCTGTCTAAAGCCAGACACCTTGGAACAAGAATATGCTCAGCAAACAAAGCAACTTCATTATCCCTGCTAAACTCAGAAACTCATATCCAGATTGGGCTTTTATTCTCGAGCAGCAAAGCTGCAGTGCTTTTTCAAAAAAATAAAAATAAAAATAAAAAAATCTGCTGATGAGCAGCATATCCATCACACCTTTTTTCCCCACACACACTTATAGCCACCAGATCTCTATGAGCAGCCTTCCCTGTGTTCCTTTGGAACATCAGGAGGGGAAAACATCAGTGGAAGAACTATTGAAAGAAAGAAGCATTTTAAATAAAAAGCCAGCTGCAGAGTAGCTGGAGCAACCCGTACAGTACAGACAGACATTTCTCACACGACAGACATTTCTCTTGCAATTCTTTAGCAGCTGCTACGTTTGACCTGGTGCAAGAAAAAGTGAAATCAGGACAGGAAAAACAAAACAAAACAAAACAAAAAAAAAAGAGCAGACAGAAGGAGAAATAAAAGGGTTAAAGATGTGAGAAAAGACAGAAAGACAGGAGTAATATCTCACCAGAGAGATATAAAGCACTGAAGTCACCTAATGTCACCTAATTTGGGGGTGCTACGTCCTACACCATCACAATATTTACATTTATATTTTATACTTCTTTTCCTCCTCTTGAACCTATAGTGGAAGATTTCCTAATACATTTTATTTTTCCTCTAAATGAAGCTTCATCACTACAAACATATGAAATCAGCTACAGACCCTGCTAATAAATCTTTGTGCATATGATCCTCTCTCAAAAAAATTGTGCAATGTGAGAGAAGACTTTCAGGAGTTTCATAAAAAAACTTATGTCATCATAAAAGCACCATGAAAGGAACAGTGCACAAGACAAGAATGGCTGACCAGAGCGATTTATAATAGCACACAAATTCCAAATACCAAGATGAAGACAATTGTTAAACACTTGATTTTCAGTCATAATGTCAGCCATGAGCATAAGGACCAAGAAAATTCTTGTGACCTTTGCATAATTCATTTGCTTTTACATGCAGTAAAAGCAGAACCATTAGAAGTTCTTGTAGAACATTTCCAAGCTCATTTTTGAAGCCAGCCACACTGTGATGGGTTTTATGATGATGTTCCTGCCAATTCCACTTTCATTTCATTTTAGCTACAAGTTTCTGCCATACACTAACCTGTTTCTAGTTGTGCAGTGCTCCTAGACTCAGATCAAAACAGATGATGAGAGAAATGATTGACTGAAAATAGCGTTCTCAACAATGCCTTCCTGGAAGCCTTAAAAGACATGCAGCTGCCCTGCCTTGGCCAGCACACACGGATCCAAACTTCAAAGAACCAGAGCTGGCCACAAGGGAGTGGCCAGAAAGTAAGAACATCCATCAACGCTTCCTTGTTGGAACAGGGAAGCTAAAAGATGCATTGATCATCAAATAAGGATGAAAAGATCTATGTAAAGGGGTTAAGAGAAAAAGATGGACAGATGGAAAGACTTTTTTATTATTATTATTAAAAGGGGACCAAATATAAACAAGTATAAACCCAAGACAGAAAAAGGAAGCATGAGAACCAGACAACCGGCACCATGAGAACTATCTACTCCTGGCAAAGAAGCAAATTTGCCTCCATTTAAGATCCTTTGTTCAAGGTGAACAGCTCTCCCGGCCATACACTATAACTCAATCAGTCTGCTGCATAAGTGATATTCAGGATAGATCAGATAAACCTCTCTGGCCTTAAAACACATGAATTTGTAAAAGGCTCAGATAAGGAAGGAAGTGAGCAGAGGTTACAGGATAGGAAGGGCACATGATGTAATCTTACCCTGTAGAGAACAGAAGCAACTCCAGTCTAACACAGCTTCCTAAAAGATTGACTTCTGTGTTCTCCAAATTAGCAGGTATCGCTATGACAGTAGATTCTTCCAGTCTAAATTTGCAATTACACAGCTATTTTGCTCAGAAGTTCATTGCATGCAATGTTACAGTTTTCATGACAGAAAAACTATATATAAGATGCAAAGAGAACTCCGTAGCCAAAACCTCAAACACACAAAATAGCAATAAAATAGTTATTACAACCATTGAGAGTTACCCCAGAACATTTCACGTTTCACAGTTTGAGTTTAAACTTCTGCCTGAAAACGTGTACCTTGTGCAGTTTCATTACAGCTATCACGGGCACCATGTTCATTTTTCTTCCCTTTTTGACACTGGAATTCCTTGCATGATTTTTCCTTTAATAAAGCAAGGAGACAAAACAAAACTAGGAAAAAAAAAATGCACTGGCAGGAATACAGGCATTCTGATAAACACTGAATGAATATGCAACTGAGATCCCAAGAAATACATATTTACTTAAGCGTTCAGTGCTCAAACATAAGACAAAGCACAAAGTCTTAGAACAAAAGTTAGTACACAATAATGTTCTTACATTTTTCAGTATAAAGCTGCAAACACTGAGTTCACTTCAACACACAGAACTCCCAAGACAGCCATGGATGATGATGATCCACATCTTTTGGTTGTCATTAGTATCTGGAGCTCCACGGCCCCACATTGCCATATTGAAAATTAGGCACTAAGCATACTAATATCTGAGCCTGAGTCTCCTTATTCCCTAAAGAAACTTTCTTCATTAAATATTATGGGCACAGTGTGATAGAAATGTCTAAATGTTTTCTGTTGTTGAAAGACCTAGCAAAAGGATCTAAGGCAAATAGTGTCTGCAGTCCAGTAAAGTACATCCAGTAAGGCAAAAACCCAAGATAAATGCATTTTGTCTCAAAGCCATTATGCTACTACAGCTCAAATGATGGTGAGACAGTAGCACCAAATTGAAATATGATCATTTTCTAAACAATTTACCATAATGATAAGACTACTGTATAAGAAAAAAAAAAAATCAGCTCAATAAATAATACATTTGGAAAGTTATGCATGATAAAACAGATGTTTAGAAACTGTCTTGTCAGGAAATTTAAAGTTTCTTGCAAAACTGTACCTGTGTACTCAAAGCACCATTCTTTGGAGGAGTCCTTTGGGCTCAGCCTCATCACCCAGGTGAGAAAAGTGCCTGGAAAGCAACTTGAAGTTTCCCAAGACTATATAATCGGCTAGAATACAAATTTGGAAATTCAGCACTAGGAAGCTGGCTGATTGTCTCAAGGCAGGCTGTAGCCAGCTGGCTCCTTTACTATCCAGGTCCTAACAGGAGCCCAAAACCTCTGACTGCCCACTCAGAAAGCTCCAAATAGCATCAGCTACTGGCTGGCAAGCCAGAAGCCAGGCTTTGACATGAGGATTAGTAAGGGCAGACTGAAATGGAAGGCGGGGATGGTACAAAGAACATTTAACATTTTCTAACTATCTTTTTGGAGTTCCCCACAAATTAACTAATAAATTGATTAGCATCTAACCCCCACACAACACCTCTTTATTGGAGAGACTGATTATGAAAAAGCACTAAATAAGGTCTTCATGGTAGCAGCTAAAACAGCAGTTAACTGACATCAGAAGGTGAAGCTGAAGTGTATTTGGTGAAAAACTCACCAAATCTGTTAACATCCAAGCACATAAAAAATCAGCATACCAGACTTCACTGCAGCTACTCACTTTGGCTTTTAGGCAAAAGATTCAAGACTAAGGCACTTGGCGCTCTGTTTGAGATAGGTCTGCTCTGTTGCATTGACTGGGCTGAAGGAAGTTTCAAATTTCATTTACATCAGTGCAGTAAAGATAGAAACAAATCCTGTGCTGGTTCAATGTCAACATATTGTCTTTAAAGTCACTCCTGTGGTCTTTGCAGTCATTTAACTAAGCCAGCACGATTCATCTGGCTCCTCTTTTCACTAAGACATTTCTCTAAATCTATCATTATCTATCATCCTTCTCATAATGCTAGAGAAAAGCATTCACTTGGAGAGAAAAAAGATGTTAAGTAAATATATACAAAGAAATTGTACAAAACAAAGCAGAGCAGACTCATAAAAATGAATACTGACAAGATGATTAAAGGTCCAACAAGTACTACTACTAGTAGCGTGGTAACTCCATACAACAGTTTTAGTATCAGACCTTGACAGAGGTGTGCTGCTTTCACACACACAAAAAGAGAAAAACAGACTTACTAAGAATGTCTTCAAAACACAGATCGTGAGCCTATAAACAGCAGTATATTTGAAAGCCCATCCTATATGCGCAACAGACACTGAGGAAGAGTAAAAGGTTGAGTGTGCTTAGTGAATTGTAAGGTGAGGTGGAAAATATTAAGAGCTAACATGATACACCTAACGCATGCAACATCTTTAAGAGTACTATGGAATATGTGGGGAGAACTGGGGGAAGGGTCATCAATCAAAACAGAGGTGGCAAATCATCTGGATTTCAAGCTGCTAGTGCCACTAAAGCTATCTAAATCACGTGCACTCTCAACAACAAAACCACAAAAACCCAGAAAGCTATTATTTCCACACTTACACAAGACATACTGAAAATCTGATTCTTACAGATGATGAAGAAAAAAAAAAGGGGGGGGGGGGGAGGATCTTTGTACTGAAGCACTTGAACTTCTTTCAGATAGCATATTCATTTTATTTTCAAATAAAGGACATGGAAAAAACAGCTACCAAACATGAAATGTAGATTAAGTTACGCAAACATTTCTATTTCACAAATACTGACATCAAGGTTTTCCCTCAACAGATCTCAAAATACTTAACAAAAGAATAATGTCCCAGTCTGCAGGTAGAAAAGCTGAAGTATAAAAATCTGAAGCATGAGAAGACAGAGGTCAGCAACAGGCCAACAGAGGGCCCACTAATAAAAGCCCAAACCATTGATTTAGCAAATCACTCCTACTTCCTGATCAGCCAAGTATTTTTAACCCAATGTCTTCATCAACATAGCTTCACAAAAATATCACTTTCTTTCTCATATTTGAGATTTTTTTCTCTCATCTTATAGAGGAATAATAATTCTGACTTACAGGATTTTTCCTCAGATGCAGTTAATGACAGCAGTGGAGTGGAGGAATAAAACTCCACAAATATTTTCAGCCTCTGTTCTGGGAATCCATCCATGAAAGGATGTTATCTACTTGCACATGCCATCCTTCAAGGTTTGGCTCAGAAACGATACTTTAATACAATCTCTGCTTGAAAGCAGTGTTCTAGATGGGGCTGCTTTAGGAGCTCAAGACTGCATTCATCTCCAGAGGAATCAGTGTAAATTCTAATCTAAATCAGAAGTGGAAAGGAACAGGATGGATTTCATTTGCCCCATGTTTCTATGAAATGAAAGAGCTCAGCATGGTTGTTTTCAAAGAATACTAAGGATAAAGTACAAGACAGACTGGTGCTAACACACATGAGAAAGGCTGCAAGTTCAAGCACTGGTTCCTACTACGTATCAACACCAAATGTGCAGTTAACATATTTTGCAGATATTATGTGTAATATCCTCCAAATGTAATTATATTCTAATGGCAGTAACCTCTGTAGCTAAAAAAATTACAAGCAAAAAAAAAAAAAAAGAAAAAAAAAGATAGCTACAACTCCTTGGCACTTTCCAGTGATTTTGCATGTCTGTAATTCATCACTGTAATTGTATCACTGTTACGCCAATGACACTCAAGCCTACTTTTCTATTTGTGGCAATCTATCTTGCAAGACAGAATGCAAACTACTGCCTTTTGGCTGTGAAGCTGCAGTTGTCAGATAATTTTAAAACCAGATACTGACAACCACAAATACCACTTTCTACTCTGATGATCCGATTTGGTCCTTTCTGTTAGTTTTGCACCCTGACTACCATCCCATCACTTTAGAGTAATAATTAGATTACTACATGCCTTCTGAAAATAACTAAAAAAAAATAAATCCATAAACTGTCTTTGGATGCAGTCAGAGAATCTCTTCTCCATCAAACCCATCATGCAAACTTGTAAAAACATAAAATACAGCTAAGTAAGCTATTACAAAAAGCACAAATAGCAAACCTACATAATAGGAGTTTTACACACTAAAACACTATCATAAATCTTATAACAAGAAAGGTTATTATTTGCTCTTTTCCATCACCATAACCTCTGGGACAACAGCCATTTACCATTCATGTCCCTAAAAGTAGCATGCTTTAGCTGTTGAAACAGCATACTACATTCAAAATTCATTTCCAAGAAAAACACCACCAATACTGACGAAATTAATAGGTTATATTCTGCTAAGACTGAATTACTTCATCTTCTGCTAGAAGCAAAGCCCTGTTTTACCAAACTTAAATGTAAAGAATTCCATAGGTTAACTGCATTCCCATGAAAGCTGATCTTGGTTTGCAAACTTCTCTTTTTCCTTTTGGGCTTTGTGAGCTCTGCACCAAAAAGAGACCAAAGCCTTATTTACAGTGCAGTCCTTTATTGGCAAGACCCTTCTTTGCACAACACCTCTGCTGTGCTGCTTCGTCATTCAATATTACCTCTTCAGTTTAGTCTTCATGTTTAGAACAGACGTTTCTACTTCTTGCACTACAATCATTTTAAACAAATGCAAAGTTCGTTTAATTTGTTTCCAAGTTTTACAGGACAAAGATTTTCTTTTTGGAAGGTCTTATAGGATTGTGAGTTGGTGGCTCTGCTCTCACTTGAAGACTAGGAGCTATAAAAGTAGTATTTATAAATCTAGATTAAGGAAAACTTATTGTGATATGATTTAATAATACATACCATTTATCTCTGCACCAGGCAATGCACAATACTGTCTTTGCATACGGGCTAACGTCTAGCAGAGCTAACTCAAAAAATCAAAATTAAAATCAAAATTAAAATCAAAAATTAAAAATTCAATTACAATCAAATACCTCGAGACTATAATAGACTGTGGTGAACATTACCTAACCCTTTGTGACAAAATCCCCAGAAACAAAAAGAAACAGATGCTGATTTTATCAGTATTATATCGATTAAACACATTTATGGAAGAAAGTGAGGAGAGCGGGTTGTCATCAGCAAATAAGCTATTTACTGTCCATCTGTCTGCTGTTTTTTTTTTAAAAAAATTACAATAAAAGCAAGACTAAAGTTATTTTCCCTGGAAGAAAAATAGTGAAAATGTGTCCCAGGGACTTTGGAGACAAAGGAAAGGAATGCTATAAGGAGATACTACCATGAGGTATTTCCATGCTTTGGATTTCTGTGGTTCTGTTTTGTTTTTCTCCCCTCCTTAAATTTAAGTCTGTGGGAGTTTTTCTTTCTGGCAGTAGCAAAGTAGAATCAGTTTGTTAGCTAGTTGTACATCCTCGCACCAGGAGAGAACTTTCCTGACTCCTTGCTGGAGCTGTGCTTAGAAGAGAAGAGCAGCAATTTGTGGGAGAAAACAAACCACGGTGCAGGCAGCTGTCATAACTGTCCAGAAAAATCTTTCCTCACTTTTCGTATGAAATTCTTTAGAAACCAAAATCAGTGGAGTTTTTCTTTGCCCACAACTCCAATACTACTCTTTCCCATAAAGTACCCCCTGTAGTGGGAGGCCAGAGATGTAGAACCCCTTTATAGTGTCAACACTTTATTCCCAGCTAGAATCGAAAGCGACAGAATCCCGCAAAGGCCTCCAGATAGCTGCTCTGATAGTCCTGAGCAGCAAAACTGCACAAGCTTGTTCTGTTCAGCAAGTCACTGCACATGAACCTTTCCATCAGTTTCCTGAATACGAAGGAAACCGCTGAAAAATCCCTATGATCTTAGGTATAATTTGAGCCAAATGCCTTATGCATTCTTTCCTGCTTCACAGGGTCTGCTCCCTGTCTGCCCATGCTGGGCCAAAACACTGTGCTTGTCTCCCTGGGGACATAAGCAATACAATAGCGTGAAGATGATGGGTATGTGAGTCTAGCTGTGCAGGACATTTTATTTTACAGAAATATAATTAGGATTTGATCTCCTACCTGCACTATCTCTTGTAAGCCTTCCTCACAGGGATGGCTTCTCAACTCCGTTAGTATCTAACACATCTTTCTATGAACAGAGAAGAGAAACCAACCACAATTAAATGTGAACGAGGAAGGAAATGAAGAGCTGATGTTGTAAAGCAGAGTTGAGAAAATGAACCCCCTTTCAAAAGTTTACATATATCCAAGATACAAACAAAACAGATATAAGAAAAAGGCAACAGATGAAACAAAGTATTCAATAAGGAGCAATGTCTTTAGCAACTGACAACAATCATTACAACAATCTCTCTTAATTTCCACCTCATTACACAGGAGAGGTAACAGAGAAGTTAGACACATATTAATAGTCTGAAGTACATTTGAAATGTTTTGCATGCAATTATAAAGCATTCTGCTTGAAGCTATTACATTAGCTCTTTGTTACGTACATCTAAAAGCCCACTCACTGCATACGAGTTCCTACTTGCTACTCCCAGATAGTTATTGATCCAACAGGAATGGAAGATTAACGTTCACAAGGACATTTCAAGGATTATCTGTGATACCCACCAACCACTTTTCAGGCATGAAACAGAAAACACATGGTCTTTTCAGTTCCTTGTTAAACTGCTTCACAGACTCAGAGTTGTGCTGAGTCTGGCCAAAACAGCAAGACCTCACCATGAAAGAACAAGCTTTTGTTTCATCTGTGTCTGGCTAAAATTAACTCTCATTATTTCATCATGCAACACATGGAAATTACTTTGAGTGTTGTCCAGTCTCTTCACAGTTTGACTTTGTTATTGTGCTTGATTAGATCAACATTGGCTTAAAATGCCATCAATAATTGTACTGGGAATTACTGTCCTGGCATCCACTAATTTTAAAAAATGGATGAATAGGAATAGTTTTCCATAGAGAGAATTAAATGGATTGTCAGAAAGTATTTGTCTTAGAAAAATTATAAGTTTGGGGGTTTGTTTGTTTGAGAGAGAAATAATTTCTCATTGGAGAGAAAGATTGAAAGATGAGGAAAAAAAATAGGTTCACCATGGCTAGCAAGCCTAGAAAACTGCACTTATGATTTTAAAAATATAAACAAAATAAAAAGCAGTACAGGTCAGCAATAGTTGTTTCCATCCTCACAAAATGTAAGCTGCCACATTCACCTGAGAAGCAGCTCTGTCTGATTGAACATGCAAAGGTGCTCCCGTTGTTACAGCAGAATAGTCAACAAAAACAGCGGACTTGGTGGATGAGATAGTTACATATTGCAGATTCACATGGCATCCAAAAGAATACGGGCAGCTAACACAGACTATATCTAAATACACTTTGGAAACCAAATAGGAGGAATTGCAAGGAAAGAATAATGTGGTGAGGCAGTGATGTCCCAAGTTCCATTATTGCCTTGCTGTTTGCCCGTGGCTCACACTTTCAGCAGTGAAAGTTGCAACCATATTAATCCGTGCACATGAACATTTATAAGTCCTTTGGCTGGAAGGATTCCTCCAAAGGCTGGGATTTTATGGATATCAGATTGTAATCCACTCCAGTTTATGGATGTTGGACTTGCAAGGCCAAATCAGTGTCCCTGTTTCTATCATGTGTGCCACAAAGAAAGTAGCTCTGAAATTGTACTTTCACCAGGAATAAGGAGGTGATTGTTAGAAAGTAGCAAATGCCTTTCTGGTAATGCATCTTTTCATGAGAAAGCTGTTAACAATGCAAAGTCCTTAAGTGGACTATAAGAAGCCCTTCACAGAGCAACTAGAGCTGCTCATTAGCATTCCGTCCAGATTTTCCAAACTATAAATCTGGTACTTAATCTTTGAAGTTGAAAATACAAATCTGAGCCACTGTGGATAGAAGCGTGCCATAAACATGGCCAATAATCTTTATAACGTGACAGTTAAAAGGCAAACAGAGCACCAGTGATGTAGAAAGCTTGGCTTTGAGGTCTTCATATTTGAAAACACTTCAGGCTTGTGTCATATTCAGGTTTGCTGAAGAGGGCATGGTTAAACCCACATTTTATTCATAGTAAATTTTGCAGGACATCAGACTTACAGTTCTTCAGTTGCCAAGCATCTATTGATGCTTTCAGACTCTCTCCATTCTCCAAACTGCAACACAGAACAGTCCGGAATCATCATCTTTTTGGAAAGCCAGTTTTATATTTTTCATATATTTTTAAATCCCCTTTTTCTTTTAGAGATCCTGGTAGAAATTGGCACAATAACATCTCCTCCAGGGCAAGAAACAAAGGCATTCTGGTGCCTTCCTGAGAGCCCTTTTCTCCTTAGTAAAAGATTGTAGATCTGCCAGCCCTAGGTCCTTGCCCCAAGGCGAGGCCCATTGCCCTGCCATCCACGAGCAGGTGGCCAGGTGCAGGCACACTGACTCCTCCCTCCGCAAAGCACAAAGCGTGCAGCCCTCTATCAGGAGTACCACCAGAGACGTAGGACCTCTTCAAGAAGGTAATGCTGGCAGAAAAACTACAGAGCTTTTCAAACCTGGATGTTAGCTTTTAATTATTAGGATGGTTGGGCACACCAGTTCAGAGAATGTGAAAACCAAACAAACCAAAAGCTTAGGTCTGAGCTACTGTATCATCCCGTCAGCTCTTCTTCCTAAATTAGAACTATCTTGCAAAGATACAGTGAATAGTTGCAAGAAATGTCACAATTTCATACAAAACACTCAGATTAGAACTCCCTAGCTGCTGAGGTGGGGAGAAAGCAAGTGGAAATTGGCTAGAAGAAACTGAGCAGATATACTTTCCCCGTGCAGGAATGCTACGTGATAGTTAATGACAAGCAGCTAGCTTTGTAGTGGCTGTATCTTAGGCTGCTTCCACGGCAGTCAATGGTGTGGGTGCAGCTTGCAGAAACACATGCAAACCACTTCCAGTGACTGCTCACAGAAAAAAAAAATAAAGCGATGCAAGCGTCAAACAATTTTAATTCTGACTTCTATTTCTGAGGGGGTCTTGAGCTGATCCATGTGCTTAAGTTGGAGAGAGACAGACTGACTCCCTGTGAGTAGCTCCTCATGGCATGCTTTCTGCTGCCTTTCAGGCTGACAGTTCTTTGGCTTCTAGCTTCTTGCCCTGCCATTTTATTTGTTACCGTGCAAATATTTTCTGGCCTGGCACTCGCATGAGTGGCTGGTAATACTTTTTTTTTATTATTATTATTATATTTCCAATTCATGCATTTCTCCATGGACCTTCAGATTGCTTCTTTACAGTATGCTCAGTCTCAGCAAGTGACTAGTAATTGTCATGTTAAAAACAGACTTTTTCCAGTGACTTTTTTGACTGCAGACTCTGCCCCCCCCCCCCAAAAAAAAAAAAAAAAAAAAAAAACAACTTGGTTTTTCTAAAACCCCAAATTTATTTTCTTTTCTCTGCACCTTAACAAATAAGCATGTAAAAGGGGAAAACTTCCCCCCCATTCCTTCTACCCCTCACTTTGGACTCTTCTCTGAACGGCCAAAATGTTTCAGTGATTCCACATTCCCTCACTTATACAGTATGCAAAAAAACAAACAAACAAACAAAAAAAAACACACCTAACCACCTTTTGTAGAGGAAAGTCAGTTATCAAAAACATTCTTCAGCAAAAAATCGCTGTCATTCATTTCATAACTAAGTTTTCTTGCAGGTCGTCTCTCAAAATCTATTGATATGTAGGCAAGAAAATCAAAGGATGCTATTAGTGTCATATCACCCCAAAGGAATACCACTTCAGCACGTCATCTCAGCAATGCCCAGAGTCTCATTTGAAAATGAATACATAGATACACACAGAGCAAAAGCATGCAATTTCCTGTCTTCTCCCAGATAGTGTGGCTGATAAGGCACTTCACAACCTCAGCGCAAACATCACACACCCTCCACAGAATCATTAAAAATATTTTCACTGCATTATTGCTAGAAAGCTCAACTCTGAATTGATTCAGCTATCACCGTACTGATGCCAATGTCAGCTAATGCCAGTACTCAAAATCATCCAGGTGAGACAGGTAACTTGTAGAAGGTCGCATGGCAGGTGGCACAGTCAAGAAATAAAACTCCACATAAACGGACTATTATGTTCTACCGACCAAGTTAGTATTACCTTTTTTCCACCATGTTTCCCTCTGTTACTTAGCAATTACACATAGAATTCAGCTTCAAGCACTTTTAAGGAAATATGGACTTTAAAGAATGCAACCCTATTGATATGGCCATAATAATTCTATCTCATAGCTCAGGCAACATCCACAAGCAGCTCTTTGAACCACTCTTTTCAACAACCTCCCATGCTAACTCTAGGTTGTTTTGTGGTTGTGTGTTTTGTATTCAAAGGATAAAACATTATTGACGTTTAATATGCCATTACTGAGTTTTTGCTGAATGTACTTGACTAGCTTTGCAGAGGCGAGTGGAGACAGTTGGCAACCATTTTCAAATCCAACAAGTAACTCACATTAAAATAATTGTATTTTCATATCTTGGTAAATTATTGTATTGGATGCAACCAGAAAGAAGAGCATCTATTTTCCAACCATACTTACAGGGTGCACTTTGTGAGCAAAGCAGTCTATGAAACCAATAACTTACTGGCCTATTGAATCTCCCCATAAATGCTGCAGCAGGCTCTAAGTTAATGTGAATTTCAGGTATGTCAGACCTTGTTAAGTCCCATATTGCTGCACCCTGTCAGCTTGAAGCACAGCATGGTGCACATGACACGGTGAAAAACAACCCCACAAATCTGATCTAAAATGGTGCGGCAGATGATAGACTGAAACACTTGTTGGTTTCAGAACCAAATGCACTAACACACCGACACTCTAGAAGTGACCTTCTAAAGAGAAAATATTAAGTGATGTTCCATTCTCTCAGCGGCAATATGTTATGTCTCCTTACACTGTAATTTAAGAACTGGCAAGTAATCCATTGCTCAATGACCTTATTGGCAGTGGGTTAACAGTGAAGACTGATGGGAAGATGACTGCTAGCCTCAATCGTGTGCTTTATTATTGGCCTAAGCACACACGTCAAAAGACTCAGTCCAAAACTTTGGATACTATGTTGTGGATAGGGATAGATAAATGTCTCCCAGAATATTTTTGGAGCTGCTTTCATCACCATAAATATTGAAATCCACAAACCAAAATATATCCACTATGGAAGAAACAGGTGCCATCCAAATATTAAGTGACCTGTAATTTCTGGTAAGTATAAAAAGACCTCTAATTTCTGATGAATATGAAAAATAAGTATAGGTTTCACATGCATGTTCAATCAATTTTTCTTATAAATACATTCACATATATGTATATGCATATATAATCAAAGTATTCCTGAAAGCTTTCATAGGAGGTCTATATGGCTACCTTGATTCAACAAGATTTTCAATTAGTTGAAAACTGAAAAATAAATGCTTCTATAGAGTTATGAAAACATTTATTTTTTTATATATTTATTTTTATTTTTTTAAATTTAATTTTAAACAGGTTTTATTTTTATTAGTTATGAGCCTTTCTGAACCAAAGCCATTTTTGGTTCAGACAGACTCAACTGACCAAATGTTTCTTGGCAGTAGGTCTGTCTTGTCACAACAGAACAGCCCCTTGCTAATGGCTGAAGATCCTAGTGTCTATGTAGCTCTGGTGGACAGAAATTATCAGGGAAAAAAACTCCCAAAACGATTTTTCACTTTAGTGAAAGTATTAAGTTTCACTACAGAGCATTTTGCAGCCTAGAAATGGCAGGGATCTTTATTACTCAAAAATACAATGTAGATGGTTTTTTCATCCACCCTCACTTGTGTGAGATCAGTAACAGGAAGCACAGAGCTGTAACAGGAAGCACAGAGCTGTCCCAACCAGAACCCAGGCCCTCCTGGCTCCCGCTGTGAAACTGGAAACAGACTGTATTCATTGGCTTGGTCAATTGGCATCGAAGCTACATAACTCATAACATCCTGCGTCAAAGGAGGGGTGACCTGTAGGAACGATGCCTTTTCACCATGAAGGAGGTGTTTGTCAATGATCTGTTCTCTACCACTGGGGTTTGCTGGCACCCCTTCTGGAGCTACACAAGACCAAGTACCTCCTAAAGCCAAACCTTCTTTCTCCAAAGTCACAACTCAAGGCAGAGCGCTGTCAGCAACAGCAGGGCCCTCTTGCTCCCAAGGGAAGTCAATGACACTTGGGATTATGGCCAGCAAGTAACTATTCACATCCCCCACTGTCCAGGCATAACGCTGTTCAAAAGATTCTGATACACAAATTGTCCTTCAGAGCATTATAAAACAATTCCTAGCTGGATGCACTCATAATATCAAAACAAAAAAATAAAAACCTCTGCTGTCCTGCTGCCCCTTCTTCCCCCCACTTGTACTGCCATACATCTTCAGTTAAAAAAGCCATCAATCATGAGAAGAAAATAGAAACATTTTTCTATCTAAACAAGTTCCACTCTTGAAAGAAAATATGATCACTTCTATACAGGAAATCTGGGTAAACATATTAAACTTTCAATAATAAGCATACAAGGACATCAGAGAGAAAAAAAAAAAAAAAGTATTATCTGAAGCTCAATTACCATCCAGTCATAATGTTTGTCATAGACATGTCTGAGTACAATGAAACAGAGACCAATACAGTGTAAGCACAAAATTAATACAGTGTGATAGGATTCAGATTCCGTAATTACTGCCCTTTTAATGCATATTGGGTAGCAGAAACGAGTAGTCAATTATCAAAACATCTTGGGGGCCAAGAGAAAAGTAGCTTAGCCATCTTCATTCTCCTGTATTACAGTTATTTCTCTGCTGGCCTGCATATCTTTTGTCAGCTGCCTTAATAGCAATATGAAACCCTACACACACACACTACAGAAAAAAAAAACGTAGGGTTTATTACCAGTTTTAAAGCTTCCTGATAATAAACAAAATTGTTTAGAAGTGAAGATGAGCATAGCAAGGTACTGTTTCTTCATAGATGGATTGCCTCCAAGCACTTACTTTTCTGATATCTGGACATTCAGGTGGAAGTCCTTCAAAGTGTGATTAAATACACATTAAATTATTCCACTACGTGAACTTGCAAGTATCTTAACATCACATTTAATTTTTATCTTTCAATTTAACTTAGGACATACACTAATCTCTGAAAAGAAGCTGAATTTGACCTTGAGGCAAGTCCTTTGGTTAATTTTACTTCAGTGTTTTTACTAAAGTAGGTTACAACATATTTTACCTTGACTATCATAAGGATTTACAGCCAACCATTTCCAATATTTATCAGCTTGTCTGACTTTAATTATAATAAGCATGGAGCTAACTTCAAAAACCACATCTATCAGATTATGTCCTCAGAAGTCACCAAAGCCTGAGCATGAATGTTAACTGAGGTAACACGGACTTCCACACACTACCCGTAGTGTGTTGTGCATCAACAACAGCATACCAGCTGCACTAGCCAAAGTCCAGGAGAAAAGCTTCATACACTTCCTATGGTGAAAGCAGCAACATCAGGGTTGTTTTATCTTGGGAAGGCTTGGCATATGGTATGTTATATGACGGAAGTCAGAATTTTGATTTGATATATAAGGGGAGAGAAGAAAAATGCAAGAATAGAGAAAAAAAAAAAAAAAAAAAAAAACTGGGGATGGTAAGCACACAGTACTTGAAATGTCTTCACAGTCCTCCAGCTTGGCAGATATGTTATCTTCAGCACAACAATATTACATTACCTGTATAGCCTGACCTTTCCAAAATAACTCACTTTCCAGGACAGACCAAAGACAAGCAATTTTAATCTGGAAAGCAGAATGGGAAAGGAAACTAGTAGGGCTACATGGAAATAAAATTATAGCAAAAAGTTACAATGCTAATAAAAACTCATAGCCTCCGAGGTTGTTTTTTTGGTTGGTTGGTTGGGGTAGGTTTTTTGTTGTTGTTTTAAATTCATGTATACCTGCAAAGATTGTACATACAACTAACAGACATGCTGTGTGCATGCCAAATAGAGAGCACAGGGAGCTGTAAGCAGTTTCAAAGAAAATATGCTTATGATACCTACCCTTCAACTTCAGCAACTCTGGATTATTTGGCATCTTAGCTTGGTGTTGATTATCAAAAAAATATTTTCATTTTATCCCTTTTCTTAATGTGCCTAAATATTACCAAGCCAAACTTTTATTTCTGTAAGGTGTTTGTTGTTGTTGCTCGTTTGTTTTTTCTACACTACCTCTGTATTTAAAGCTGAATTTCTAATAACAAACTCTAGGTAACTGAGGTTCCCCAATATAAGCACAAACTGCCTTGGCTCTTTTGTCTACACGCATTGGTATGCATATGGCTCTGCTTGTATTCACGCATACATACAAAGTATGTATGAATTACACACATGCCCCACATGAGGACATCAATATAACAAGTCCTTTTAAATGGTCTGTTCACATGTGCAAGTTTTTTGAGTACATATGGATTTATCCCATTTTTCTCCTATCCTCAAATGTTACCAATTATTTTCAGCAACAGGCAGTTAGTTATAAGGACAGACAGGCAATGTAAATCCCACATTCTCAAAAAGCTGGCTTTGGTTTTTTTAGTTGCTGTGTCAAAGATGAGTATCCCTAACTATGAAGGCTGCAGGGAAAGGAAGACGACCAGCCCCTGATTAGCCCCTTGGTTACCCAAACGGCTCTGCAGCTTTTCGCATTGGAAAGGAAACTCACAAAACTCACAAATGGAAGGAGGACAAGGCTGTAACAGTCCACTAGATTTACATTTGAGTGAAGTCTCTAAAGCAGTGTGATCACAAAGGGCGAAAGGCAGAACATTTTGAAGACTCCGACATGCAGCCTCAGCAACTAAGGTGAGATATAAGCCTCTCTGCGTAGTGTGCCACCAGTCATGGCTTCTCACCAATTATTTCTAATAGGAGCGGCTCCACATTTCCTTTGCTGCATGAAGCGAGTAGAGGAACAGAGAAGATTGTACTTTAAATAGACACACTAACTGCCAAGCACATGGCTGTCAGAGGAACCACAAATGAACACAGAAGCCACTTCTAACCTAATAAATACTGATCTATATTCCTCACCCTTAAAACAAAGGGAACAAAACTGCCTTTAAGTACAGCCGGGCCCCCCTCCTGAAGCTTGTGCTTTGGGAAAAACAACTGGGTCAATCTCTTGCCTTACTCAGCCATTTGGGCCAATGTGTCAAAACGAGGAAGAAAAGCCTTCTGAGTACAGGAATGCTAATGAATACAACCCTCTATTGCAAAGTGATGGCCACAATTTCTTTTCAAAACTAGGGATGAAATAGGGTCATGCCACTCTCTAAGAGCAATTTTCTCTAAGAGAGATTTTCTCTAAGAGTTCACAAACGGTTTGTTTGACATGCACAAACAACCAGCTTTTAGGTAGGCTTCTCTTACTACAGTTTAAATAAGAAGCGTTAGGGGCTGGACTTCAGTTGAATCCTCACCATAGCCATCAGCATCCATTGTGGTAGGTATCACAGAGTTTTAGATTTGTTTCTTTTTTTTTTTTTTTTTTTTTTTTTTTTTCTCTCTCTCTCTCTCAAACGGAGTTGGTCCTCTCCCTGCCACTGGACCTTCAAAAACTCCTTGGGAACTAAAAGTTCCAAGAGTAGAAACAAAGCATCTCCTGTGCTCATTATGATTCACTGTTCTAGCTTTGTTTCATTGCAAACATACATTTCATATCAACAGGTCACCTGCTGTAAAAAACACCCCACAGTAAGACAGGTTGGAGGGAAATTCTTGTGTCTGACAAAACAGCTACATCCTACACAAGATTTTCTAATGAAAAACTTGCTTGCGGATGTATTTACATGTTTCAAATAAATAAACTAGGCGTTAACATCACACATTGCCAATTCTATACAATTACCACAGTAATTAACAACCGTAAACATTAAATGTTCTAAAACCGTCTTTCAGATCATTATCAGTGCCTTTGCTTTAAATAAATAAATAAATAAAGTATCTTTTCTCCTAACAAAACATCTCTTTAGCAGATAAAGAATTAGCTAAAAAAGCAGCCATCCTCCTACCCATGACATATGGGAAAACAAAGCTATTTACATATATCCCCACAGGTCTCCTTTTGCTTGCCAATTTCCAGTCTTTAAATCATTAAGGCAAAAAAACATTTAGTTGTTAATTTTTATTAGCTTGTTTTGCTAAGAGAACACTCGAATCAATATTAATTTCTCCTAGCAGCATTTCAGCCAAGGTATTTTTTCCAGTTAGGTGGGTAACAAATAACATTCAGGAACACAGAGCTACACTTCTCCAAAATCACTCATGTTTATGCACAGAAAGCATAGGTATTCTTATACCCTAATTTTCTAATAAAACCATGACAATTGAATGTCCCTATAGATCGTACTGGAGCAATATGTTAAGAACAGCAATGACCAAAAATAAGAGGAAATTCAACTAAGCTATTTGTTTTCTAAACAATCGTTAAGAATCCCCAGATGTTCCTCCTGATGTTTTAACACTTAAGCATTCATCGTTATTAAGAAACAGAGATCTAATTAGCTATTGTTTTGCTAGATAACAAGAGTAATCTTTCTTCTACATTAATAATAAAGACTCGCAACAAAAATGCACTCCTCTTGTGCAGAGGCAGAGCTTTTCCAACACCCCCCTGCCTCAGGGTCCTCATTACTTTTGTAAGGACTTCCCTCTCCCTCAGGTGGCACAGCCAGCCCTTCTGCAGCAGAAGGGTCTCAAATTTGTCTGTTTTCACCATGAAGACATTATTCACAGAAGTCCCAAGCAATGGAAAAGGCCAAAAAGTAGATGTTACACTAACCGTGAGTGAAGCTTTTTATTATTACTGTTTATTACTATTTAACTTATTTTGCAGATCCTAGGCAGCACAGCGACTGCTATGGAGTGTTTTAGAAACATTTTAGACATGGTTTACTCCCTCTCAATCCATTATTTAATATAACAACAATGAGTTTTCCAGACATCAGCTAGGGAAAATGAAACAAAAGGTTAATTAACACAAGAGGGATTAAACACTGCAACATTAGAAACATATTGTTTCCTGAGCAATGGCAGTGGTGAGTCCTCTGACTGCGTCTTGGGGATGGTTACCTCACGTTCAATAATATCTGACAAAAGCTTTTCATACCCTTGAGTCTTATAAAACACCCTTTTCTTTTGGGATTCCTCAAGCTCTTGCTGCTGCTGGGTTGATTCTTTGCTGCCTGATCGTCTGCAGTTGAGCCCACGCTGCAACCTTTTACACAGTAGGAATTCAGAGCCCTGCTATACTGACCAGCTAATTTGCAAAACGTATGGAAAAAGTTTGAGGCCTCTGCCATACCACATTGGCTTGAAATTGGTTAACAAAATCAAAATTAAACAGGTCACACACAGACTGACAGATAATCTCACACATGCAGAATGTATCCACAGATGTCCTTTTTTTTTTTTTTTTTTCAGGAGCCAATTCAACACAAACTGAACAACTCACTACTCACATACATGTAGACAGTCCCACTTGGCAAACAGTTATATATATATTTTAATCTGAAGTTATATTTAGTCTTTGCAGTCCCTCTAATCCAGTCTAAAATTAGACCAGTTAGCATATGCATATGTTTTGTAGGATAGGAGCTGATACCATTTTTATGGGCCTCCTGGCATGGTATCAGGCTCTGTTACTTAAAAAAGTCTCATGCAGATGTTTCCCTATATTAAGCAGACTTTTCTGCTGCAGGATTAGAATTCAGGAGTCAATCTGAGTATTTTAGATAGGTTATAAACTCTCCAATTCCCTTCCTGTGATTACTCATTTAAATCTGGATTTGAAGGAGACTATTCACTCATTTAAGGTTACACTGGTACATCTGTTCTTACATAATAGAGAATCACACACAAGTCCTTTCACTGAAAAAGAAGGTAGTTTTCATGCTTCATTCTTTAAACAAACCGATTTAGACTCTTTAATTTACAATTGGATATAGAGAAGCAGATCTCAGTGCAGGAACAAAACTTTCTTCTCTTCTTCCCCTCAAAATAAAACAGTTTTGTTTGTTTGTTTTGTTTTTAAACAGACACACACACTGCACGGAAGTTGCTGATTTGGTGAAATTAAGCCTTCTATCATCTTAACTGTTTGGGCTAAGCAGAGAAATCTCACTGCTAACTTTGTAGTTCTTTCTCACTTAAGACTAAAGAGATTTTTTTTTTCAACCTCATGTTATAAACCATCAAACAATTTTCTGATGCAACTGTTCTGAAGAGGCACTGAATGTCTTGTTCACTGACAATCAAAGACATTCCCTATTTCTATTATTGCTAATTAACTAGGTTTTTTTTTGTTTGTTTGTTTTTGTTTTTTTTTTTTTCTTTTTCTTCTCCTAATGTTGCACAGCAGCTATTACTAAGATCCAAAGTAAAGTGGTTAAATTATAGTAATCCAAGCTGGTAGAGTACTGCTGGATATAAAGATAAAATCCTACAAATACAGGGGCCGCTTTCATTCTACATACAGAGTTGAACATAGTTCACAGAATTGCTGAAGAAAGGGTGAGTGGTGCCAGAAAAGGCACTGCAGGGAGCTCGTCAGGAAGAGCACAGTGAGATTCTACAAAAACAAACAAACAAAAAACAAACAAAAAAAATCTATCCCCTGGTGACATTACTGCCGTGACACCAGTGTAACTTCTCTCCATGGCCAGTAGGAGGTTACTGAGATCATGCTGCACTTCCCAAACTCACTTATCTTTGGGGTTCCAACCCCTCCTCCTACATTTTGTATCCCCCCCCCCCCCCCCCAATGGTGTAAGAAGGATTTGAGAAAGAAAACTTGAACAATTCCATCCTCAGTATTCACTCAACCCTGTTAATTGGCCAATAATCCAACATTTAAAGTGACCCTCGTTCCTTGCCTCCCACCCTTCCCACTGCGAGGCTGCTCTTGGTATTCCTCTTAATACCATATCAGACCATTTCACTTAATTACAGCTTATCCAAACTTATGTGGCTGCACAAGCTGGGAGAGAAAAAAAGGCAGACCACCACAGACACTAGCTTGCCCAGCAGAGGCACAGGACAGCACCAGATATTGCTTGGTGAAGACAGAGAGCACCTTGGGCACTAGAACTGTCATTTGGAGTCAAATATCTGCAGTCCAAGCTGTTGTTATACAATTTGCTAAGCTCCTACTTCCATACAAGGTAACGTAACAGTATCCTTAATGCAGAGCAGCGGGGAAGATCTTCACTCAAAATTAAAACACACCGCTGTTCCTTCAGCCAACAGGATTTCTATTAGACCACAAGTGCCTGGTAGGATATCCAGTTAAGTGTTGATGCTCAGGCTGTGCCAACTTATGAATACAATGTCAGAATTTGGCCTTTAATTATTCTTCCACAGCAAGGGGGATTCATATCCTTACTTACAAAAATAAATGGAAAAGGGACAGTTCCTTCTTGTAAAGATTCTGTTATTTGAAGGATAAAGGTGATTACAAGGAAGCATTGGTTCTAGTTAATATATTATTCTTATCTTGAAGTTGTTGATATTATAATGGCTTTTGGAAGACAAGACACATCTTAACTTGTGTTAATGGCAAATACTAATATCAGTGTGCCAAAGCAAAATGACTTTCAAAATCAGTAAGGAATTGTGTCAGGGCAAATGAGAACTTTGGGTTACAGTCCAGTATGCAAAGAAGGTGCTTTGTATTTCAGGAACTGAGTATCTCTGGGTCTTTTGGTGTAAACATAACTGTTCCTTCTAAGGCATAATTTCCCTATTTCCCTCTTGCTACAAATATATTTTGCCAGGAAGACATTTTGGTGATGATACAAGCAAATAGGCGCCAGAGGCAGACCAGAAACAATTGCTGTCACATTGAAATCAAATTCAAGCTGGTCATAATATGCACCAGAGCTGAACTACTGTTCTGAGTTCCCTTCCAACTCTGCTACACATCAACTGAAGAATTTACCCAGCCGAGAGTTCAATTCTTACTGATAGATGAGATAGGCATCTGGGAAATGGGGACCGTCAATATTTCCTGACCCCATAGGTCTTCCAAATTGATAAACTACACTGTGGGCTCCATGTAGCATTACAGTAGCTCTACTTCCCTTCAGAGCTCTCCTGTAACAGGGAATTATCAATGAAATTGAGGGATATCCTTATTCAATTTTCCACTCTTTCTTAAAGCCCTCTGTGATTCTCCCATCTGTTTTTGTTAGAAACAGCTTATTTGGGGGTGTTGATTACCAAAGAGCGATACAAAAACAAAACATCCAGTATTAAAACGATCTCTGTAGGACTCAATGTTCCCCAGTAATGAGACTAATCCTATTTACTCAATTTGTACACAAAAATAATGCATTATTTCCATTTAAACAAATGCTGTAATAACATGATGAATATTAAATCACTCTCCAATGGAATTTAGACATTGAGATTACATTCCTAATGGGCTCTGACTCTGAATAATACAAATTGTGAAGCATTTTTTCGTCCACTTTTTGTTTAATTCTTCACAGTCTAATGATGCATTTACTTCTAAAATGATTGAAATAACTCTTAAAATAACTCCCAAAGCAACAGATCTAAGCATTAAATACACCATAACAGAAACGAAGACTGCAAAAGGCCTGCACAGCACAATTAAAGGAACAGCAAACCTCTGCCACCTTTGCACTGCTCTAGCCAAGAAGAAAAGCTTGCATAGCTGTGGACAGCTAGCTAAACATTAACGACCTTCATAACCTTTCTGAAGTCAAGGGGAGTAAGATGCCTACTTTACAGTCACACATATCCAAGAGGTCCGACACTCCTCAAGTCCATGCAATTCTTATACAAGTGAATAAGCACAGTTCTCTTGTCTTGCAGGATGATTCATGAAACTATAAATTGCTCAGATGCTATGATAAAAAGAACCTCACTGAATGGATAGTTTAATATAAAGTCATAAATGTAGCTAATAACAAACGACTCCAGTACTGACTAAGTGAACAACTTGCTGTTGTGCCCTGAGCCCAGGTAATTCCAAATGCTTTGAGACCCACGTGGCTGAGGGAGTCACCATAGTTCCATAGATCACTTCCTGAAGAGAGGGACCATCGAGATGGAAACTTCTGCAGTTTGAATTGAGAATGTTTCACTGACAAAAATTTACTTCTTTATTACATTAGCATTTTCTGTATTAATAACCTCATAGAAAGAGTAGCTTTTTGTTTGCATTCACCTCCATCTGAAAAGCAATCAAGCTTTGCTTACTCTTCATCATCCCCTCAAATCCCTCCCCCCCCCCCCTTTTTTTTTCTCCTGCTAAGGAAAAGCATTCTGTCCGTCCTTGCTTCCTGACACAAAATTAATCTTCCATTTCTTCGGGGGCTAAGTGAACAGCCCTTGTGTTTATTTTAATTCACAGTATTGATAATACTTCTGTCATATTCCACAAAGATCACTGCAGTGCAGACTATTTACAGTCCTAACTTGTATTTTCAGAAGAGAAAATTAATTGTGGCTTTACTTTTAAATGCAGCCTTGGATTGCATGCATCAGATCTTTCTAGTTCCTGAACGTTGAACAAAAAGCTGGTGCTAATAATTTTGCTACCATATATATATACAAACGCTGTAGCGTGTTTTAAAGGTATATGAATATATCACAAGCATATGAGTGCAGTGTAGGCATGGTAACAGCACATACTTGTTGATAGCCACACTATGCAGGAAAAACATTTTGACCCGCAGGGCTCTGTCAAAATCACATTCCCTCCCATACGTATGCTCCACAAAGACTTCAGGAGCTTTATGTTCATTGGGGCACCCAAGATTAATTCATTCTATGAAGACAACGACTAATAATATTATCTGTTCTCTAACATACTCAGTCACCATGCTTTACTAGCAGAGAAGAAACAAAAAGAATCCTTCAGAGTACATTCATTCCCAGTTCATCATTGATCAGAAGAAAAAAAGGAATAGTCCTGGTCAAAGTGCTAGCTCCAACCTATCACAAAGAGTGCTGAAGAAACCCACAAAAAGGTGTACAACAGGAAAAACAAATAAAAACCAGTATCTAAATGCAGAAAATATGAGAAGGACTAGAATTTCTGTCTCAGTAAAGACAACACAGAGCAGTGATGGGAAGCCATGCCAACTCTTAATCAGGTAAAATGGAAAAGAAACCTTTCCCATCTAGGAAGAATGCCAAAAAATCCTGCCCAGTGTGGCATCAGAAAGCTTAGAGGAGGAGGTGGACAAAGGCAGAAAGGGAGCAGAAGGAGCATTTCCTTCATTCCATATATGAACTCCTGCGCATACGTTTATCTACATATGGGTATACTTACATGCACACACACTTGCCATGAAAGACAATAGAGATGGGAAATTTACTCAAAGTTCACTGCATATTGAGATAATGTGATTATATTTTCTCAGAATAATAACGTTTCTGCTTGAAGGCCTGCAAACATCCTCTAGGACAGACTTTATCCTTCTACCATTCAAGTTCCAGCTATGCATTTATTGAACAGTTTCTAAATGGATGTGTAAACATCTGCTACCTAACAAATGTGAACTAAACAGACTTCCCTCCTGGAATTAGTTCCTCAGATTCCCTGCTCAAGTACACCAAATCATCCTTAAATTTCTCCTTGTCATTCGCACATGCCTGGACAGTTTAGTGTTATGCCATGGCTTGAAAAGTCAGGAGACTCAAACTACCAACAGTCAGGGAAAGAAAGTCTGAGAACTTAGGGCCTTCTGCAAATGACATCTATGATTTTCAAAGCCCTCTCTGTTCAAAATGAATTAATTTGCACCCTCCAGTTTCAGGCTGCTGAACTTTGCTCTTTCTTTAGACACTATGCTGTGTTATGAAACATCTTTCTGTTTCATAGCATAAAGGGGAAAAAAAAAAAAAAAGAAAAGAAATAGAATCACCAATAGCCACTGGTTTCTAGTAAAGCCAAGCCTGGAGACTGTTAGCCAAAATGTTACAAGGATTTGCAAAAAGTAAAGAATGCACAGTGATGCCCTCAGGACTAGACTAATAATTACTTTTGACCAAATGACTGAGCTGAAAAACCAGTGAAAGACTGCTTCTAATAAAGCCTTTCATTTAATTTTTCCATGAGCTGCCCCCCACCCCCCCATACACGCTTTTGAAGGTTTGTGTTTTTTTTGTTTGATTTTTTTTTTTTTAAGGTACAAACAGATTTTAAATATAATTATTTTAAATTGAGGGGACAAACCTTTTGTTCTGAAGGTGCCGAACCACACACAGCATTTTGATTTTTCAGAACTTTCATCCACTCTTTACAATGCATTTTTGAAACTCTTTGGAAGATGAAAATTATTTCCATAACTTGCCTCAAATTTGAGTAGCACAATTTGCCTGAAACAGCCCAAACTGTTTGCCCAAAGATCTCTGAGTGGTGTCTGCTACTAGTGAACTTCCAGGGAGGCTATGATAGCATGCTCTCAGAATAAAGGCTGTACCATAATTTTAAGACCATTTGTATATCATAACAGGCACTGCCCTGAAAGTATTTAGTGAATAGCTTTTATGAGAAACAGCCTCTGCCCACTGCTCACACACTCTGCTAGGAATTACGGGGGAGGAAGGGGGAGTCTTACTTTTGCTATTTGCTCCTGTTAGCACACTTACTTGTATACCTTAGAAATCAACGTACTAAAATTAATTTATAAGTAATAATTTCAAGTGAAATTGACTTCCTTTAATTACATTTAGTGTTATATACTGTGATGCATTATTAAATAAAAAATACTATCACAAATGACAAAAATCCATGCTTAATTTAAGTAGGCCAATTACTTTAAGTGCTGTTACAGTCAGAAAAGTGATTCAAGGATAAATATAGGAACACACAATACCATTTCTTCAATAGCTTCCAGATCAAATTCAATGTAAAATCCAAAAGGTCATTTTTTTTTTTTTTCCTTTTACCCCAAAGACATCATAAACTCCCCACGGGACTCTGAGAACTTGGCCGGATTTTTTCTTTCCTAGCATTCTCTGCAGCAGTAATTGTGATTATACATTATGTC